>NW_013668105.1:162651-166754 GCF_000517525.1 Limulus polyphemus
CAATTTTTGAAACTTACAGAGATAACAACTTTACACCCAAGTTTTTCTGACTTACAAAAATACGGAGAGCAATATGAAGAGAAGAAAAAGAAAAAAATATCATCCTGAGGTTTGATTTAGTGTACTACCAGTATAAAATGCCAATCATCATGGCAGAGACAATAGAAAAAAACACACTAGAAAACTAAAGATATCAAATTGGGCCATACAGAAAAAAAAGGGAAGAAGAAAAAAAAGCCAAAACGTAAGGATCCTGATATCTAAGAAAGTCAACTTATCCAATTAGGAATTAAAACGCCATACAGATTAATGTTCTAGAGTAGAGCCCAAACTTCTTGGTGATGTCTGTAAACGTACCAACACTTGAAGTAAAACCTTCTTTGGAAGAGTTATCCAGACTACAAGCTATAAAATCAAAACGTATCTAATAAAGACAAAAGTAAAAAAAAACGAAATCAAATGAACGTTACGACAGATTACACAACCAAAGATAATATTACAAAAGATACCAACTCTAGAATAGAACAGAAATATCCCCACTAATCAAACTACTAACTTCAATGATAATAATAATAGATTTCCAGTAAAACGAAAGGAATGTCCTCTAATACTGTGTCAAGAAGAATTCCCTCCTCCCCCTCTACAAAAACGCATGTAAATATCCAAATAAAAACGAAATCAAACTTATCGTGAAACTAACAAATAACAAACTGGCCACCAAGCATAGTACAAGTCACTGATACTTTTAATGTACTCAGGATAGAAAGGTAATTTAAGTCTTCTTGTTTTCATTTTATATATCCATGAATTCAATGGAAAGAAAATGAAAAGTGTAAGACTAAGCATTTTCCAGGGATAACTTTTAGGTATAGGACAAGACTGATATGGTTGATTTGGTTTGTTCCGAATAATCGCACAAAACTACCCAGGAACTGTCTGTACTAACCGAACTTAATCTTCAACTTATCTATTAAACTAGTGTTTCTAATCAGTGGTGCAGAATGTATCCTGGGAAGGCCTTAGAAGGTTCAAGAAAAAAAGTATAGTTTTACTAGCCTATGTAGGTAGCTTTCTTTCATTAAAAGTTATCATATGACTGAATCTAAATAAAATCAACTATGATATAAATTTGTAGGACACTAAAGTGCTAAATAGGGAACAAGACCCACACAAGAAAAATGTAAAATAATTTTTATAATCAACAATGATTGTATATCTGGGTTTCTCCAACACTTATATACTAATGAAATCATTCCAACTTCTAAAGCATTGTGAGAAATTCCATTTTGACAATCGGTTTCTATTTATTACCCTCGCCCTGTGAGGGTATTGTAATCGGGTCCACGTGTGTGTTTCCGTCTGTGTTTCCGCGCGCGTATCTCGATAACTAATGGACCGAGGTACACGAAAATTGTGTATGTTTGGATTGTTGCGTTTATCTCTTGGGAAGGTGAGTGTGCATAATGTTTGATTTTGTGCAATATGTCCATTTACATTATTAAGTTAAAGTGATACTGACTCATGTCTGGGTCGTTATGGATTTTGGATGTATTCTGTAGGTGGGTTTTGAAAGCTTCGGCTTTTTATGCATTATTAAAATATACAAACAATACATACGACCAATAATTGAATGTGCCAGACCAGCATGGATAAACATCTCACCAAATATAATAAAAAGACAATTACAACCAATACAACACTCGATACTCACTGCATCATGTAAAGTACCAAGAACCACAAGCTCATATTTCCTACACAAATTTACAGACAATAAAAGACAGGCTCTTACAGTGCTCAAATAATTATTTTTCAAAAACTCTGAATAAGAATGAGCTACTAACGTCATTGTCTCGCTATATCATACATGATGAAAATAAGCCTAAGTACCTCTTCCCAGTTAATATATACTTTAACAGTAGCAACAGGCCACCTAATGCTAAATTTCAAATAAATGTATCATTTAACTAGTTTATAATAAAAATATTCATTAGGGTATTTATGTTTAATGCTCTTGTCATAAATTAGAAAATGAATGTGTCACGATATGTGGAAGTGTTTGTCACGTGTAAGACTATACACACCAAGCTAAGAAAAGTATATTCCGATATAAAATGCTACATGTGGTACATGAACGGACATGGCTATGAAAAGGGTTGTTGAAATTAAAGGCTGTAAACAGTACACAACCGTCACATATAATTCGTCTAGCATTTACCACGCACGGTAATGTACGTGGCGCGTTACAACTACTGTGGAAGAGGGAGGGCGGGTTCTTCCAAAGCACCTGACCCTCCCAGATCCGAATAAGAAGACTTAAAATTCGACCCAAATCCGCAAGAACGAAAATTTTACACAAGATGGGAAATCAGTATTGGGCAGTCCTCCCCAAATTTGGTCCGCATCCAAATCCAGATCCGGATTGAAGCATGGAGAGATAGGGCATTTTCGCGGTTTTGAGTTAAGTGTGATATGATTTGTACCAAATTTCATGGACACATTAAGGTTGAGACTCCTCATCACACTACAAAAAATGATCAGGATCGTTGATCATTCAGGATCTGAAAAATATTTTCTGAGTTTTCGAAGGTGAAATTTCAAAATTCGTAAGAAATTCAATTTTGAACATACCGATTTGCAATTTTGCACACAAACACTGTGGTTATTATCATCTTACATAAGTTCCCGTTTGTGTTACGTATGATTATAAATGTCAAGGGTCCATCTGGATCAGTAATGGTACTATCACTATTGTAAGAACCGTACATCTAACCAATAAATGGTTGTAACACATATATTATTCGATATTCAAAATATTTTCCTAATTTGTTAAGGTGCTTAACCTATTCATTTATTTTTCTGATCATGATTTTGTATGTGTCTCTGACAGACAAGCATGAGGCCGCTGGAATGTGCATATTAGCTACAAAACAACATTTGTATATGACGTTGTCCAATATAAACGCATGCAATTTCGAAAAGGAGCAGTGGAGTGATGGCATGCAATCTCTCCGCAATTTCAACTTGTTAACATAAACCTATGTCATCCACTGTTCGTGTGTTTCGTAAGTAGGGTATATTATTTTATTTCTTTATTGTTACTTTCATGAACAGTATTGGTTAGAATGTTTATCTAGTTTTATTATATTTTATTACTATATGTTTATTATAGAGTTGTTGTTTTTTTGCATTTTTAATTTAGGACTAGCCAAAATCTTCTAGGCTGGTGGATTGTCGTAAGATATTACTGGGTTTACGACCGAAAACATCATTCACACCGAGGCTACACAAATGACAAAACAATGCATTATAATTTTCATAAGAAATAACGCAAGAACATTATATTTAATGAAATACATAATTACCGGGTTTATTTTTGTTTTTGATCTAAGTAGGCAGTTTGTTCTCATTTGAAGTTTGTATTAATTGTCCATAGAATGGCGGAGATACTTTTGGTCAAGCTCTTTCATTCGCTACTCTAAAAAGTGTTTCCATTAGCACTATTTATCATTAATACTGCATCGTCTAAAGTAAGTTCTCCCGACTACTCTTTAGTAATATAAGTTATTTGATCCGGGGTATAAAAAAAAAATTGATAAAAACCTATTTACTCACTTGATTAATGGTAAGTACCAGGCCAATGGTTTTAAATAGTTACTCAAGGTACTTGGTTCCTTGGTTACACATTCTTTTTTGAATTCGTCCAGAGTCTTGAAAGGCAGTTTATGGTTGTTGTTCCTGGAATGTTTTTTAGTACGAATAAGTTTCTGTGGAAAGGTTTACAACCAAAATTACGAATAAGTTAATGTTATTTTTCTATGTCTCAACACAGTCTCACAGCAATAACATTAATATTGAAATTCTCATTTATGTACTTTTGTAGGCATAACGCTTGGATGACAGTAGTTCCATAAGTATTATCACGTTTGTTTCATTTATCTTTCACAATATCTATTGATCTTTTCAACTTGAAAAATACCTTATGAAACACGTGGGATCAGAGACCCCTGAGATCCAAGCATAGCTATCCCTAATTTGGGCCCGGCATGGCCAGGTGGATAAGGCGCTCGACTCACAATCTGAGGGTCGCGGGTTCGAATCCGCAT
>NW_013668105.1:167033-170953 GCF_000517525.1 Limulus polyphemus
CGCAGACATACCGCTGTGCAACTGGGGGGCCCCTAATTTGTAGCTTAAACGTCTGTTATTTCGTTGATCAAAGATCGATTTTGCTGTGAACAGTAAAGATTACTTTCTAATAGAAGAAGAATATTAAATTATATTGTAAGATCAAGAAAACTTCCCATCTTGTTTATATCTTACCAGCACATATTTATTTTGTATAATATTTATTATGAATTATAATAATATCTGGTTGGAACAAGAGCTATTTGAGATTTAAGTTGGGAGGAGGGGGACAAATTCTTACGCCACTAAGCCCTTGCAATTTTCCAAAATAAAAGTTCAGTCATGTGTCTCTGTCATTGGGTTGTAGTGTAGCTTTAAATCACACACAATAAATGCACAAATCTGCTAATGTTCTCGTGGGACTCCCACCTCCACACACAGTTGGTCTGGTAAGTGGTGACTGACAAAACCACACAAGTATCACAATTTAAATAATAACTAGAATTGTATGGCTGTTGTCTACTTTAATTTTAAAAATACAAATAGAGAAACTAATGATTTGTTAAGTAATTGAATGAAATCTGTACTTACTGAGCAATTTCCCATATTGTTGGTGCATGTGGTGAGCATTCCAAATGTATATGAAGTTGAATCTAAAAAGCATATGTATATTTACTATCAAATACATCAAATATTATATGTCTAATATATATATATATATATATATATACTGGCTGAGCTACCCGGCGTTGCACGGTGAAAATTTAAATTTGAAATTTATAGATCAGTATTTTTTTCAGCAAATTATTCAGTAAGTAGACAAAAGCTGTGATGCGAGAAATAAAAAAACATTTAATCCAACAAAGCTTTATTTGAAATTAGAATTTACAATACTTCTTTATATATAACATTGCATGTTTTTCCAAAAGGAGAGTATACATAAAGACTGTTAGCTGTTCCTACTCTAGAGCATCCTATATACAGTTGACCATGAAAGAAGCAGTCTTCTTGTAACTGTACCCCAACAACTTTCACTGTTTGTCCCTGTGATTTGTTGATCGACATGGCAAACTTAATCTTACTGGAAAATGTAAGCGACTAAACTGAAACGGCATCTCTGGTGTTATTAGAGGTATCCTAGGGTTAAAAGTATCTTCATCCTTGCCACAACCAGATTGAAATTGTGCTTCAATGACACGAGGCTGTAATGCCTTTATTATTAATCTGGTACCATTGCAGAGCTTAGGCTGATCTAAATTTCGTAAAAGCATTACAAGAGCTCCAACTTTAAGTTGTAGTTGGTGAGGAGGCAATCCTGGAAATTCCAAAGAATTTAGAAACTTCGTTGGATAGTTGACAACTTTTTTTCGATCGATAACTGTATCAATTGATTTGTAAATATAAGGATTCCCTGGAATACTTTGGAGTAGTTGTTGGTTGATAGAATTAACTGTCACATTTTTTCGGTGCCAATATTGCTCTTTCACACAACTAAGTAAAGTCTTTGTAGTGATAACTAAAGTTAGTAAATACTTTTTCTGTTAATTCATTAACACTTTGGACCATTGTGCTGATTGTAGATACAATGACTTTGTTGTCATGGTAAAAAAAAATTATTACAAAAAAATGGCGCAATAATCATTAATTGTCAATTTCGTCATGAAATACTACACCAAATACAAAATAAATAGCACCATTAAATTTATTGTAAAAAACTGGTTATTATGAAGTTATTTTAAAATTTGTAAGTTCAACCGTTTGGTTTCCTATAGCGAACAATTAAACAAACTTCCTCTTATATATATATAAACTAGTGTCTCTCTTTCGTAACGTTGCATTTCAACAATGGTTTTTGTTTTATCTCACTAAGCATATTCTTGTTAGTCTATGGTTCTATGTACTGGAAGTGTAAAATGAAATGCCTAGACAGCAAAACTAAAAAAAAACCCAAAACAAAACATTCGATTCTCATATTTTGTATGTGTATTATATGCCTAAATATATGCCTTTTCCGGTTTATGTTTTTCTTGAAAATATGTCCGCTTTGTTTCTGTGCATATAAGATTTAGATGACTTGCTCACACTGCTCATAAAAAAGTTAAGGAACGATTTTCACTCCAGTTTCCATGGATATTTTTTCTAGATCTAGGTTTTAAATGCAAATGAATACAAAGATTCATTACTTTAACACTATAAAAAGTAAGTTCGTATTATTTGTATATTGTTGATGGCCAAAACAATTAGTTATACTGGAAATTATTTACTGAGTCACTCAGCCGTTATTATTTTGTTGTTCTAACTGTGACACTTTTTAAGCTTCTGTTTTCGAAACAGAAATATATATTTGTTTACCTCGGAATGTCTAATTAGATATTACAGACCTAAACATAACTAGATCATCAACTAATTTAAATGTTATAAAATTAACATTAGTTCTTCATTCAACTATAAAAAAGCAAACAAAAGGAATAAAATTTACAAATCATCAGACTTACCCGTGACTTGGAAAACTTTGTCTGATAAAATTGAGGTGAACACATATTGGAAAGGCTTATTTTATCCTGTGTGTATTTGTCTTGGCTTCAATTTACGTTCGTCAACCACAAGTGAAAAGTAAGTAAATGTTCCGCGTACAACCCTTATATATATATATATATATACTACTTATATATAAATCACATGACTTTAAAGAGGGACTTTCGCAAATAAAATCTTTCTTCAGTTTGCCTTATATATTTATCTGATTCTAAATGAGTTTCATATGAATGTAACTGTTGTTGTTGTCTTAGTGTAGAGCTACACAATGAGCTATCTGCGCTCTGTCCACCGCGGATAATCGAACCCTAGACTTAAGTGTTGTATGTCCGTAAACTTACCGCTGACCCACCGGGGGACATGATGATGACTGTACTAAAACTATATTTGCGAAATCAGATATCATGCAGTGTATACAAGGAAGTTCGAAATATGGTTAAGCACATCACGTTTCTCATTACACGTTGCCTTTTTATAAGAATACTCCAGAAAAAAAAAGGTTAAAGTTCGATTAAATCAAATAACAACACACAAAACATTTCACCATACCCAACGTGTCGTCATCTAATGCATAATATAATAGTACATCAATGCTGTACGTGAATTTGTTTGTTCGCGGATTTCTCCCAGAATATGCCCAGAAGGTTGAATAGGAAGGTTTGAGTAGTAATAAAAGAACATAATATCGTATATAGCAGTTAGGGAAGAACCACAGTAAATGGAACAAACAATCGGAAGTATTGTTACTGTAGAAACCAGATTTGACACGTTTGTTTGTCCTCCTCACAGTTTCTTGTGTCAGGAATACTGGTCAACATAAACAGAATTGTAGAAAGTTGCTGGATAAAAAACTTGCCCAATTTCAACACCTCTCATAGCCAATTTAACCTGACCTCCCGTGTTTTTAAGGGAACTAGGAGTTTTGGGGTCACGTAAGCTTCGTTCCAGAAGACAAGCGTGAGACTATTTAGTGTTTACAGTAGTGGTTTGTATTTAGTGTTTGAAGAAATGCGACGAAGCTGTTTTTTTCAAATTATAAACTTATTTCGCACCAAATACGGGCTTGATTTCCTCAGTAGGACATAAATTCTTCGTCTTCTTTTTCTGCAACGAAATAAAGATACTGGAAATGGAAAGTTTGTCCATTTTCTCTCCCCTTTGTCACAGAAATATAGCAGTGTAAAAATATTTGGGACCACCTCATTGTTAATGAGTGATCAAATGCGGTTGTAAGATAGTTAATGAAAACATACGTGGTTAATTTAGACATATTACTTTTATATCAGCTGTAATTGTTTGGCGCTGTCTTAGTTGACGAAACAGTCTTATGTTTAAAGCAGGAGTTATGTGTTTACAAAGTCAAGAGGAGCATATCAGTCGTACGTGCTGCAGATGGCGCATTAGAG
>NW_013668106.1:0-9458 GCF_000517525.1 Limulus polyphemus
AACAAGAAATATCTCCCATTCAACGGGATCCAGAATAGTTGTGACGTAAACAATGTGAAACTAGGATAGATTTTTTATCCCTGTACGCTAACCACATTACAATACCCCCCCCTCCCATCTCCGTTCGGTTTGTTCATTTAGTTTATGAAAACAGGACTATATAGTTGGAGATGAACGTAATGGTAATCTAACCATTTTTTTGGAGATCCCGGGTTCGCATTCGGTACCAGAAGCAAACCAAGAGCGTATTTCACCCTCTGAGCTAAGGGTTAACCTCCTATATCTGCTACTACTGAGACAATTGTTTTTGCTATATAACATAGGCGACTGTTGAAGGTTTATAATGCTAAAAATCGTGGTTCGAGCCTTTCGGTTGCAACAGCGCGGGTAGTCCATTGTGCAACTGTATGGTTAAAAACAAAGCAATAAATATTTCGATGACGAGGAACCCACTTTGAGACTAATAATACTTGGAGACGGCTTGAATGGGTAATGAAGAAAAAACTTTAATATAAATTTAACATATATATATGTTTACAGTATGGAACATATCTGTGTCAGCGTAAACTACTTGTACCTGATGATGACAAAACCTTCTGGAAACGTTGTACATTTGCTGTTATGATAATATTACCCATTCAAGCCGTCTCCAAGTATTAAAAGTAATAAAAATATAACTGAAAATGTTCTACTGAATTAATCACATTGAATATAGTCATTAATAACATTTATTAATATATTTTATATGTTATTTATTAATAACATTAATAAAGGAAAAATTAATTCATTCAATACTACATATACAACAGAGGGGGGAGGAACCTTCAAAGGTTTGTTTGTTTGTTTGTGGTAAAGCACAAAGCTACACAACGGGCTATCTGTGCTCTGCCCACCACGGGTATCGAAACCCGGATTTTAGCGTTGTAGGTCTGCAGACATACCGCTGTGCCATTGGGGATGGGGGTTTTGTTTTTTTGGTTTTTCTTTTCATTTGTAATTAATATAACCAGTGAATTTTTTATCCGTTTTAATTTACACGTGTAGGTTATAAATGCTAGTTTTTACTAGTTTCGGGCATGCACAGCTTCGTTTAAAATAGCCCATTAGGTATTTATTAATTAGGGTGCTATCAATATGTAATTAATTTTATAGTAATTATTTTTTTTTACTGCCATAAAGTTTTATCATTAAATTTATTGACCTTCCCTTTTGGTATACGTTAACAAGCAATACGACCATGCCAAATATAAATAATCTTCCAGACAAACGTTTCCTTGGAGTTGATAGATTTATACGTTAAAGGTTTGCCAAATATCTCAAATTTTGCCTTAGGCTTAGCATAGACTAGATCTTTCTTCGTTTAGCAAGATCTGTGGCAAAAAAAAAAAAGGCGAATTTAAGATAAAATTTAAAAATGATTTTTAATACTTTTAGCACGATGGTCGTGTTTGCTCGTGAGAAAAATTTATATACGTACTTTGAGGCTTTTTTTTTAAATTAATTGACGTTAAAGTAATTCTTAGACGTATAATTTGAAGCATGATTGTTTTAAATATTATAACCTTGGAGCGACATCTACATAATAACGAAATCAGGTCAAATAGAGCCCTGCAGAGAGTGTAATAAATATGATCTTTTACTCTATCATTCCTTTAAAATGATAAAATAGGTAGTTAAAGTACAATTTTCAAGGTTTATCCTCATTACATACTTATCTACAAAAAGCTTTTGCCCTGTTATTAACGGCGGCATGACCGACTTAGCATGTCATCCTGCTTCGTTCTGTAACCATAAAGTCCAGCTTTCGTGCCGCTGAGGGCGTACTTAGTACAGTTAACGTTTGCATAATTTAATAATAAGGCCTTCGAAATGGTGCATAAAAATTTTACAATATCATATTATTTTTTTTGTAATCATAATAAAAAGCTCATTGAACTTTGGCTTCTGGTATCCTTGGCTGCATTTCAAGCGAGTAGCTTTGCCGGTTGAGGTAGTAAATAGGATTTCGCTATTCTAGTGAATACAAAAAGGATTTACATCAATGTTCAAGTTCGTATGAATTATTTTCCTCGTACAATCTCCCTTCCATTCAACTAACGCGTGAAGATAATTAAAGAAGACTATGTTTTAGGGCCTGATGAAAAGCATTTTGATGGAGATAACGCCTATTTCGTTGTTATTTGTCCAATGGCTGAGACGGTAGTGAAGAGATAGGGGGTGTGTTTTATAGCAAATCAACATTGGGCTATCTAGTGTGTTCATCGAAGGGAATCGAACCCCTGATTTTAGCGTTGTAATCCGTAGACTTAACGCTGTCCCACCATGGCGAAAGAAAATATTTGGGACACAATTTTATGGGAAATTATGACATCCAAAAAAAAAGACCCCGATGAGTTAGCGGCGATTTGTAACGTTAAAAGCAGGAGTTCGATTCCTCACGTTGAATAGAGTTTTGATATTCCATCGGGCACTAATAAAACAACAAGAACAATGAAAACACTATATATCATATTTATGTTTATATATTCGTTGAATACTTTGTTTTATACCAGTTTTAACAGAAAAACCAAATCATACAAGACTGGGTTTGTTATTTAAATAGTGTTAAAAGAATGTTATGACATTAGAAATTTACCCTTATTCTAAAGAAAACAGTAATCAATTTTTAACTAGTTGGTGAAAGTTAATTAAGTTTATGAAAGCCTGAGGCTGCTTTATATTCTTAATCATTTACGCATGGTCTCAATGCATCTTATGTTGATTAGATAAAATCCGGCTTTATGTTTGCCTTGAGAGACAGATGTGATTGTGTTACGATGTTTTAAGCTTTATAAATGTACTTATATATTTGTTAGCGGTCTATTTTATTTTTGTATGTGAGTTCTGGACTTTAATAATATGTTGTTTAAGGTTAGATTTTATCGCTTTCTATATCATTAGAAAATTAAAATAAGTATCTTATTATAATTGATAATTGAGTTTGTGGAACTGCTGAAATTCCAATAAATGTCCACACGAGAACAATTTTGCAAAACAAGAAAGACATTAAAACATTTACAGGCCAACAGATTATTTTTTGTTTAGGTACATTCGTGTATTTATCTTCAACATTTTAAATTATTCGTCGATTTATGACAGTTTAATAAAATTTAATATTTTCTTTGAAATGTTTATTTCTTTGTAGTTAAGCACGAAGATACACATTGGACTATCTGTATATCTTTATACATTTGTTAACAAAAACCCACTTATCTACTTATTGCAAGTTAGGCGTCATCGTTTTTTGTTTTTCTTTTTTTACGATTACTATAAAGCTTCTAAGTGGATTAATTAAGGTGTTAGGCCTAAATATTTTCCAGCATTTTCTGTTGATCAATATTGTAGGAACGACTAAAGAATGGTATTTACGTACAATTTGTGAATATATTTGGAAAAACGAGAGTTTGGATAATCATTGAGATTCGCCAACGTATAGCAAGTGAGAAATATGATACAATCATTTAATAAACCTATTTATAAAATACGTAGCGAGATGAATGAAAACAAGGGCGTAGACAAATCTTTCAAATTACCTGACTGGGCAAGAGATAAGAGGGAGTGGGCTGGCTGGGGCTGAAGGTACCCCAAAACGTGCCTTAGCCTCCCCCTTTACCCCGTAACTAACGAGTGGTGTTTATTGTTAAAGTTGGTTCAATTTTTAAGTATTACAGAATAGATATACAGCCCTTTCAATTTTTTGTTAAGCCCAACCTCAGTCTCGAGGGCATGGGCACGTTACAAACAGCGTTTTGGTCTAGTTCTTTTGTGTGTATTTATACAGAACGTGCCTGAATTCTGCAACCCAAGAAATATAGATGTATATATATATAACGCTAAAATTCTGATTTTGATACCCATCAACTATGGTTTGTGGTGTCTATGTTCGTAGTGTCACTTGGGCACTAATTATATCTGATTTGCTTAATCCTTGTTACTTTTGTATTTGAATGAACGTTAATGAACGTTAGGGTATGAAGGTTGCGTATTTGTGTATTTCTGGGGGTGGGCGATGGGGTGGAAAAGTGGAGACAAATAATCAATAGAATATGTATTTTTTAAATTTGATATAGAGACATGAATATCGTTTAGGAGCAGAAATGATTATTTTACGACGTTTCAGACTTTATAAATGTACTTAAATATTTGTTACCTGTCTGTTATATTTTGTGAGAGTTCTGGCCTTTAATAATATGTTGTTTAAGATTAATTTTTAACGCTTTCTATATAAATACAAGACGTATAATCCTCCCCCCCCCTTTTGGTTAAATTGTTAAAACTGAATTTCTGCGCTTGTACCTTAACTTGGCTGTAATGACAAATGGGAACCATATAAAAAAACAACCGTTGCGACGTAACATTGCTCTTAATTTCGGGTAAATAATTACCTACGATACTAATGTGGGCAGAGCACTGATAGCCCATTGTGTAACAACAAAGACATGTGAAAAAATCTAGTGAATGACGATTAAAAGGTGGATGAATCTATACCAAAATTAGTATGGAGATTCATTAGGTCCATGCGGGGATACATACAAATGTTCAGTTTTGTATTTTGCGTTTTGCAGTTTTTTTATGGGTGTTTTTGCGTTTTTACAAGTACGTATAAGGTAAGCAACTTTTCATGTTCTAACCTTTAATTAATTACGAATGTCCAGGGAACTGGTATTTTATGGGTGTTTTTGCGTTTTTACAATTACGTATAAAGTAAGCAACTTTTCATGTTCTAACCTTTAATTAATCAAGAATGTCCAGGGGCTGGTATTTTATGGGTGTTTTTGCGTTTTTACAATTACGTATAAGGTAAGCAGCTTTTCATGTTCTAAGATAACCTTTAATTAATTACGAATGTTCAGGGGACTGGTATTTTATGGGTGTTTTTGCGTTTTTACAAGTACGTATAAGGTAAGCAGTATTTCATGTTCTAAGATAACCTTTAATTAATCAAGAATGTCCAGGGGACTGGTATTACAGCTAGTATGTTAATATAGTTAAAATATCATAGCTACATTCAAGATTCGAAATAAATACTAACATGGACATACAGTAGACAGTACTGTTATATTTATATAGATGTATGTGTATGGACTTGTGTGTATAATATATATATAATAGTGGAAATAATTATGAAAACAGTGAAGAAAAACGTATAAAAATCTAATTCTACAAAAATGCTACTACTTTGTCGCGTAAAGATGAGTTTCACCGGAATAAAGTCACGTACTGGGAGTTTACACTGTGGTTGGTTATCATCCAACCAATCAGAAAGCCAGTGAAAATACAAGCAGTCATACTATACCCATCAGTAGTATTAGTAGACGAAGAAGTAGTGTGAATCCAGTCATGGCTCTCAGGACTGAAATACTGCATGAAAAAGAGTATCAAAATCAAAATTCTGGCTAAATAAGGCCAGAGTTGTTTACACGTGAACCCAACTTTGAATTTCAGCAATAAGACAGTGTCTATGACGGCGAAAAGGACTGTCTGTTTGTTTGAAGTTGAGCACAAAGCAACACAATGGGCTATCAGTGCTCTGCCCACCACGGGTATCGAAACTCAGGTTCTAGTGTTGTAAGTCCGCAGACATACCGCTGTGCCACTGGGGGGAAAATGCTATTATTGTACGTAGATATATCTACAGATTAGAGTTGCATTTCAGGCAACGATTATGGTGATCCACATAAAATTGATGGCAACCTGACTGCTGACAAGTACATGCACAATCTGATCTATCATACCATTCTTTCAGGAACACGATGCATCGGGCGGGGAATCAACATTCAGAAAGACAATCATCTCAAGCATGCAGTAATGTGGTCAAATAATGTCTTAACAGTAAAGGAGCTGAAGGAATATTGACAGCCATGGCTTAGACTGCATAAAATACCACTAAGAGCATTTCTGAGGTTGTATGGGTTCACATAAAACTGAGTGTACTGACCGAACAACTTGGCCGAATTGTGAGAAGTAATATAGGACATTTGGAACAAAAGGTGACCAAACAACTTGGCTGAATTGTGAGAAGTAATATAGGACATTTGGAACAAAAATTGACCAAACAACTTGGCTGAATTGTGATAAGTGATATAGGATATTTGGAACAAAAATTGGCCAAACAACTTGGCTGAATTGTGAGAAGCAATATAGAATATTTGGAACAAAAATTGACCAAACAACTTGGCTGAATTGTGAGAAGTAATATAGGATACTTGGAACAAAATGTGACCAAACAGCTTGGCTGAATTGTGTTAAGTAATACAGGACACTTGTAACAAAAGGTGACCAAACAATTTAGCTGAATTGTGATAAGTAATACAGGATACTTGGAACAAAAGGTGACCAAACAATTTGGCTGAATTGTGAGAAGTAATACAGGATACTTGGAACAAAAGGTGACCAAACAATTTGGCTGAATTGTGAGAAGTAATATAGGATACTTGGAACAAAAGGTGACCAAACAACTTGGCTAAATTGCTAGAAGTAATACAAGACACTTGGAACAAAAGGTGACCAACCAACCTGGCTGAATTGTGATAAGTAATATAGGACATTTGAAACAATATTCCACGTTAATACATTGATAAACTGTACGACAATATAATGCTCGTTCTACAACAAAGGATTCGCATACAAAATACTAATGAATCGTACCACTTGCACTTTCTGTGATAATGTTATGTTCCATTAATAAAATAACCATGTGCATGGAGATAATAATAATAATTAGGGGATATGACGCTTTCACTTCAATGAAAACCATACTCTCTCACTAATCCGCTGACTTGAATTCGTCAGAATTGAGTTGTTATTTTCATCTTTTTCGCGCAAATTAAGGGATTATGTGCGCTAACCGTCCCTAATTTATAGCTGACAGACGAAAGGCAAGGTAATTCGTCAATATTACCCGTCACAAAATCTTGGACTACTTTTATCAGACCAAAAAGTTAAAGTTCACCGTCACTTTTATCATATGGGCCCGGCATGGCCAGGTGGTTAAGGAGTTCGACTCGCAGTCTGCGGGTCGCGGGTTCGAATCCCAGTCCCACCAAACGTGCTCGCCCTTTCAGCCGTGGGGGCGTCATAATGTGACAGTCAATCCCACTATTCGTTGGTAAAAGAGTAGCCCAAGAGTTGGCGGTGGTGATGACTAGCTGCCTTCCCTCTAGTCTTACACTGCTAAATTTGGGACGGCTAGCGCAGATAGCTCTCGTGTAGCTTTGCGCGAAATTCAAAACAAACAAACAAACAAACACTCTTATTATGTTCTCTCGTTTTTTTGCGGCGAGGGTGAAATGAACCATGAATCCTTTGATTTACGGTCTGAACACGCTAATCACTCTACCGTAGTCGGTGACTTTCGGTTTTATATATATATATGTATAGGTATAAAACACTGTGAAAAGATTTGAATTTGTGGGAAGGGAAAGAAAGGTAATAATCAAGTCAAACTTCCAAGTTAATATACAAATTATTGTTTGTTTTAGTTAAGCACAAAGCTACACAATGGGCTATCTGAGTTGTGCCGTCCACAAGTATCGAAACTCGGTTGCTAGCGTTATAAGTCCGTAGACTGTGCCAAATAAAGAATTAATAATTTTTAAAGAAACTAAAATAAAATGTGTTAGTGCCAAGAATAAAAAAAATCACTTCTTTATCATTTTAGTCTGGTACTCCAAAGAAGCTCAAAACTCGTGTAAGTATTACGTTTTGGTGGCTACGATATCCCCATAAGTTGAATAGCTTAGGTATGAGGTGTTCGTTTACAGAAAAACTTCGTAATGCCTGATAACTATCTACAGCATCACGCTTAGACTCGCGCAGTGTAGGTTTTAAAATAAAAATATCATTTTGTTTGTTGTTAAGCGCAAAGCTACACAATGGGATATAGGTGCTGTGCTCACCACGGGTATCAAACCTCGCTTTCTAGTGTTATAAGCTTTCAGATTTATCGCTGAACCACATGGGGTGGGGGACATAAAGTGAAAAAATAGTACCTTTTTTTTTACCAGTAGGGCGTGTGGCTGTGAACCGGGAAAAAAAGCTGGAATTAGGATCTGCATGAATGAGTGTTTGGTGTAAAATTTGTTGTACACACGTATCTGAACACCGAACCTAACCCAAAATCTGTAGTGTGATGTATTGGTCTATCTGTATATTTTTGACTCCTCTGTAGACAAGCCTTGATATGAAAGAAAATTGATATCATTTATCAAGATAACATATATAATACAGAAGAATGTGCAGTAATACATATTTCTTTTTATATTTAAGTGACAGCTTTTACGCCAAGAAAGAATATTCATCACTGATGCAAGCCCCACCCCCACCCAGTGGCACAGCGGACTTATAACTCTAGAAATCGGGTTTCCAGAAACCCGTTGAGAGAAGAGCACAAACTGTCCATTGTGTATCCTTGTTCTTAACTATAAACAAATAAATAAACAACACTGGTGTGATAATTCTCAATTACGCAAGTGTTTTCTGTTGTTGTTGTTTAGTGATCTTGTGGTATTCTCAGGTACTCTGATTTCCTGCAGGTGAAACTGAATTTTGACCTGACTGAAGCAAGGAAAGAAAGTGTACATAGGTTTCACAGTAAAACCAAAACAAAAAGTTTATTTATTCAACACAAGGAACAGGCAAACATAACTATGTTAATAAACGTTAAAACTTGTGTACATGAGAATGATCGCCCCAGTGATCGAAACGTCGTATCTGTTCTAAAAATATTCTTACTTACTGTAAAAACTGTAACTTGTAAAAAATAATAAGAATTTTCCTTTGTACGATCATTACGAATTTGTTAACTCTATATGATTGTCTTAAATATATTTCCATTGGCTAATAAAGTTTCACACGACCAACCAAACACCACACTGAAAAGTCAGCATCAAACATAATATCACCATAGGAGCCAAAAAATGTTCATTTAACCATTAGCCAATACCAAACATTGTTTATCTAACCATTGGCCAATACGAAACATTGTTTATCTGACCATTAGCCAATACCAAACATTGTTTGTATAACCATTATTCAAAACCACACATTGTTTATTTAACCATTAGCCAATACCAAACACTGTTTATCTTACCATTAGCCAATACCAAACATTGTTCATCTAACCAATAGCCAATACCAAACACTGTTTATATAACCATTAGCCAATAACAAACATTGTTTATCTAACCAATAGCCAATACCAAACATTGTTTATATAACCATTAGCCAATAACAAACATTGTTCATCTAACCAATAGCCAATACCAAACACTGTTTATCTTACCATTAGCCAATACCAAACATTGTTCATCTAACCAATAGCCAATACCAAACATTGTTTATATAACCATTAGCCAATAACAATCATTGTTCATCTAACCATTAGCCAATACCAAACATTGTTTGTATAACCATTATTC
>NW_013668106.1:10206-20001 GCF_000517525.1 Limulus polyphemus
TAACCATTATTCAAAACCACACATTGTTTATTTAACCATTAGCCAATACCAAACACTGTTTATCTTACCATTAGCCAATACCAAACATTGTTCATCTAACCAATAGCCAATACCAAACCTGTTTATATAACCATTAGCCAATACCAAACATTGTTTATCTGACCATTAGCCAATACCAAACATTGTTTGTATAACCATTATTCAATACCACACATTGTTTATTTAACCATTAGCCAATACCAAACACTGTTTATCTTACCATTAGCCAATACCAAACATTGTTCATCTAACCAATAGCCAATACCAAACATTGTTCATCTAACCAATAGCCAATACCAAACATTGTTTATATAACCATTAGCTAATAACAAACATTGTTTATCTGACCATTAGCCAATACCAAACATTGTTTGTATAACCATTAGCCAATACCAAACATTGTTTATATAACCATTAGCCAATAACAAACATTGTTCATCTAACCAATGTTCACGAAAACATATCTATGCATTTATTAGTGGAATTTAATGAACTACGTAATAAATAGATTAAAATTTACTCGACGCCCCCCCAGTGGCACAGCGGTATGTCTGCGGACTTACAACGCTAGAATCCGGTTTTCGATACCCGTGGTGGGCAGAGTACAGATAGCCAATTGTGTAGCTTTGTGCTTAGACTAATATTTACTCGATATAGTGTTTACCCCTACAGATAATGTGTCATAATTCTGCAGACACCTCTATTACGTAGACTAATATTTACTCGACAGACTGTTTACCCCTACAGATAATGTGTCATAATTCTGCAGATACCTCTATTACGTAGACTAATATTTACTCTACAGACTGTTTACCCTTACAGATAATGTGTCATAATTCTGCTGACACCTCTATTACGTAGACTAATATTTACTCGACATAGTGTTTACCCCTACAGTTAATGCGTCATAATTCTGCAGACACCACTATTACGTATACTAATATTTACTCGACAGGCTGTTTACCCCTACAGATAATGTGTCATAATTCTGCAGACAACTCTGTTACGTAGACTAATATTTACTCTACAGACTGTTTACCCTTACAGATAATGTGTCATAATTCTGCAGACATCTCTGTTACTTAGATTACTATTTACTCTTCCCACAGTGTAGTTTGTGCTATATAGTTTTGTTTTTGTATTAGCGACGCTTTATGTTTCTGGTTTGGTTGTCCCCAAAGTTGTTTTAAAATACGATTATTGTGAAAGAGATAATGCTCTTTACGCTCTCGTTCCTTTTAAAGCAGTGGTTTTCAAAGTGCAGGTCGCAATTCCGTATTGAGTCGCGGAATATAAGGTACTTGGTCGCGATTGGAAATTTAAAATTTCATGAATTGTTTAATATAATGTTGGTTTTTAATGGGATACATCCTAAACTTTCTTATACATCCATGATGTCTAATTTGAGTTACTACTTGAAGTAAAGTGTTTAGGGCTAGCGTGTATTGCTATGTACTTTGTAATATTTTGAACACTTTAATCAGAAGATATTATTTTTGGGGTATATGGTTTTTTCCCCACTAAGTCACAAGAAGGAAAAGTTTGAAAAACACTGATTTGGACGCTGCAATTTGACATGACTGATGTGCGATTTTTCTAAATAAATAGATGGCGTTTGTTTGTTAAGTTTCACACAAAACTACACAAAAATTACCTGCAAACAACTGTTCCTAACTCTGAACAGACAGACTAAAACTAGTCATTAATACCCAGCGTCAACTCTTAGGCTGTTCTTGTCTGACCAAATAATGGAATTCGTTTATCCTAATCGTAATTCTGATGTCGTAACTAAAATTGATGATAATTACAATTCACTTATTTAATCTATTTCACGCCACTACAGTTGTTCATGCAGCTGATGACATAAGTAGCTTCTAGACCACTACTATATCTGTTGTAAACCGGCCGGACTGGTGAACCCTGGTATTCGGCGAAAGGCCTCATCGGAACTGGATATGGCAGATATAACATGGTTGACACATAATTACTTATTATCACTCATAACTTCGTAAACTTTTAATAACATACCTACGACCCTAAAGTACTGAGAGTGTTTTGCGGCAACGGGCTACGAACCATGAATCCATTTGACCACGACACCCCCCCCCCCATAGAGTGTCAGAGAAAAAAATGGCTGTCACATTGCAGCATGTTTTCTGTCTCCCCCCCCCCACGTGGCACAGCGGTATGTCCGCAGACTTACAACGCTAGAAACCGGGTTTCGATACCCGTGGTGGGCAGAGCACAGATAGCCCATTGCGTATCTTTATGCATAAATTCAAAACAAACAAACAAACAATCGTGTGTGTTCTTATTTCCCAACATGATCGGTTTCACGCTAATACGATTGTCTCACTTTTATTTTGCTTTTGGATCAGTTTATGATAAAACGTAATAAACTATTTAAATATCGATAAACCTTGTCACGACAAACTAGTATGTCAACGTTCTAATGATATCTGATTAAATTCTATCAAGCGTACCGATGGACAAACCTGCTGCTATTATACATTACATTAGTAGGGTGTGTGTGTGTGTCAGTAAACATGAATCTTTATCGTATAATTATTATCATTACATACACAGATAAGCATGATCCCAGATTTTTGTTTTTGTACTATTATTTTCGCTGCAAAACTGTTATCGTAAGTCCTTATTAACTGTATACAGAAAAACCTCTAACTATGGTACTTAGTAACTGTATACTGAAATACGTCTAACTATGATACTTAGTAAATGTATACCCAAAGATCTCTAACTATGGTACTTAGTAACTGTATACAGAAAAACCTCTAACTACGATACTTATTAACTGTATACCCAAAGATCTCTAATTATGGTACTTAGTAACTGTATACAGAAAAACCTCTAACTACGATACTTATTAACTGTATACTGAAAGATCTAACTATGGTACTTAGTAACTGTATACTGAAAACCTCTAACTATGATACTTAGTAACTATATACAGAAAAACCTCTAACTATGGTACTTAGTAACTATATACAGAAAAACCTCTAACTATGGTACTTAGTAACTATATACAGAAAAACCTCTAACTATGATACTTAGTAACTATATACAGAAAAACCTCTAACTATGATACTCAGTAGCTGTATACTGAAAGACGTCTAACTATGGTACTTAGTAACTATATACAGAAAAACCTCTAACTATGATACTTAGTAACTATATACAGAAAAACCTCTAACTATGATACTTAGTAAATGTATACCCAAAGATCTCTAACTATGGTACTTAGTAACTGTATACAGAAAAACCTCTAACTACGATACTTATTAACTGTATACCCAAAGATCTCTAACTATGGTACTTAGTAACTGTATACTGAAAACCTCTAACTATGATACTTAGTAACTGTATACTGAAAGACGTCTAACTATGGTACTTAGTAACTGTATACTGAAAACCTCTAACTATGATACTTAGTAACTGTATACTGAAAGACGTCTAACTATGGTACTTAGTAACTGTATACTGAAAGACGTCTAACTATGGTACTTAGTAACTGTATACTGAAAGACGTCTAACTATGGTACTTAGTAACTGTACACAGAAACATATCTAGCTTTGATAATTAAAGTACTGCGTTAATTAACAGTTATGAAACGCGTTACTTCCGTTAGCTCTCTTGTCGGTCGTTAATTAATGATTGTGAAATGCGTTGCTTTCGTTAGTTCACTTATCTCTCGTTAAATAATGGTTGTGAAACGCGTTACTTTCGTTAGCTCACTTGTCATTCGTTATTTAATGGTTATGAAACGCGTTACTTCCCTTAGCTCACTTGTCTTTCGTTAATCAATGGTTGTGAAACGCGTTACTTCCGTTAACTCACTGTATTAAACGTATATATATATCTCGAAACTCACAATCTTTTAGAAATGGTCGTCTTTCTTTATGAGCGGGAAATTTAAAATGGCGCATATACAACAACAATATTTACGTGGTGAATTTTGATCGTGTAGATAGATACACAATTATGTATTCACAAGTCCTTTTTCACGTGGAATCGTTAATTGTTGTTCTAATCATGTTGTATATGCATGTATTTGACTCAGTGTTAGGTCAAATGTTCATGCCAATAACACAAACTTTTCGTCGTGTCAAAATGAGGACTCTTTGGTATAGTTTTAATTATTTATCAAAATATTTAGGGTAGGGAATTTAAATAGGGTATTTTTATGTGATTGAAGTAAGATTATAAATTGTCTATGTATTTAATTACATTATTCTTTATTTTGAGAAAATAATCAGGATATTCGTCCATTTTTCTGGACAAGGGCTATTACTCTTCTTTTCATACTTGAAAAGAAACAAACAATCTAAGTCACGTGCAGTAAGAAAACCAAGTAAATCCACCTCATTACAGAGTAGAGTTTATAAAATGAAAGTATTTAGTAAATACTTATAAAATTATCCCAAAATATATAATACTATAAACGGTGCACTTCGAGAAAAACGAAATATCCTAAAGTGTTACAAATACTGAGTATTCTAATCGGTACAATAGAAGCAATACGGAATATTCAAAATATTTTATTATATCACAAGTGTGTACTATATCAGAAGTGTATAGTAAATCAGAGGTGTGGAATGTTCTAAAGTGTGAACTATATCAGAAATGTGGAATATTCTAAAGTGTGGACTATATCAGAGGTGTGGAACATTCTAAAGTGTGGACTATATCAGAAATGTGGAATATTCTAAAGTGTGGACTATATCAGAAATGTGGAATATTCTAAAGTGTGGACTATATCAGAAATGTGTAGTAAATCAGAGGTGTGGAATATTCTAAAGTGTGGACTATATCAGAAATGTGTAGTAAATCAGAGGTGTGGAATATTCTAAAGTGTGGACTTTATCCGAAGTATGTATGTAGTATATCAGAAGTGTGAAATATTCTAAAGTGTGTGCATGAAAAATATGGAACTTTCATTTGCTTTTTAAGAATGCAGTTTGACAAAAAACGTTTTGATATGAGGGTTATCCTTTCGAAGCTTTATTTACCAACATTGTAGAAAGGTTTACCGCATGTCAATAAAGGTTCTCTAACCGTCCCTAATTTTGAATGGATAAACAAGACTGAAGGCAGCGAATCAACGGTACCCACAGCTGATTCTTAACCAATCAACAGCGCCCACAGCTAATTCTTAACCAATCAACAGCACCCACAGCTAATTCTTAACCAATCAACAGCACCCACAGCTAATTCTTTGGTTATTCTAATCGAAAAGTGGGATCTTTTTCGTCATTCGTATAACGCATCCACGATCCCAAAGTGCGGAGTGCGGTTTTGTTTTTTTCTGCGGCAATGATACTCGAACCGTAAACCCCCGGATCCACGTTCAGGCACTCTAAGAGCGAACTGTATACAGTGAAAGTTCAAAATGGGAAAGCTATACGGGAAAATATATATTCAGCCTTCTAGGATTTTAATTTAAAATGTCTACATGTGTGTATCCATGACTTATAAACATTCACAGGAAATGC
Source organism: Limulus polyphemus (assembly GCF_000517525.1). NCBI lineage: Eukaryota > Metazoa > Arthropoda > Merostomata > Xiphosura > Limulidae > Limulus > Limulus polyphemus. The sequence goes on from NW_013668106.1 coordinate 15,757, forward strand.
AGCAAAGTATGTATCAAATTTCGTATGTTTACATTCTGTATTTACTTTTAATAGAATGTCATTGAATAAACTTAAAATATTTTCCCTCAGTTCTGATATATGATTTTTGTCACTAATATTATTAGGCCTGCTAATATTTTCTTTCACAATGTATTTAACAGTATAAAAAAATGAAGGAAATGTTAAAAATGTAACAGGCTTAGCACGCGTTGTGGTTATTTTCAGATATTTCTGCGTTTTATATATCAAGTAGTTGGTTGTGTACAGATTTTGAAAGTTTTCAACATAAAGAACTTCAGTTCTTATTAAAAATTCAGTACATGAGATGACCATATACCAAACACGTAAGAGAATCTTCTGCTAGGCCTAATGATGTATTGTATAAGAGTTAACTTCTATATTTACGACGAGTACAAGACGAAAAATAATTTAGAAACTATAAGAAGAAATACACGCAGTAGGCGATCTTAACTAGTCCGAATCAATGAAGGCTTTTAAGACAGTTTGTCTCGAATGTTCAGGAATTTCAAATCTGTGAAATCACAATGGCAATGAACATCAACATTATTACCTCGTGAATGTATGTAATATTTCTTCGTAACAAACAGTGCATATTCTGTTCGCTCTTTTCTCATAAGTTTCATATCACGTCTTTCATGTAGACATTCTAGCAATATCATAGCTAAATTTGAATGCTAGAATATTTTCTCGTACATTCTAGAAAATGTACAAATATATCCTTTTCATTAGTAAATATAAAGTACATAAAGTGAAAAGTTTATACTTCACCAATTACTCTACATTTTGATTGCTGCAAACACTGTTAAACTAACAATTAGTGATCTTCAGGTCTCAGCAGGACTGTTAAAGGATTGGACAATTAGTGATTCTCAGGTCTCAGCAGGACTGTTAAAGGATTGGACAGTTAGTGATCCTCAGGTCTCAGCAGGACTGTTAAAGGATTGGACAGTTAGTGATCCCCAGGTCTCAGCAAAACTGTTAAAGAATTGAACAGATAGTGATCCTCAGGTCTCAAAACGACTGTTAAAGGATTGAACAGTTAGTGATCCTCAGGTCTCAGAACAACTGTTAAAGGATTGAACAGTTAGTGATCCTCAGGTCTCAGAACGACTGATAAAGGATTGGACAGTTAGTGATCCTCAGGTCTCAGAACGACTGTTAAAGGATTGAACAGTTAGTGATCCTCAAATCTCAGAACAACTGTTAAATCATTGAAAAGTTACTGATCATCTGGTCTCACTAAGATTGTTGAACTATTGAACAGTTAGCTCTTCATATCTCACTATGACTTTAAAAGCTTGTGATCTTCAGGTTCCATTAATACTTTTAAACTAATAGACAATTAACGAACTTCATATCTCACTAAAATTGTAAACAGTTTGTGACATAGAAATGTCACTTCAGACTATGAAATATGTAATTAATTATTTTATGGATAATTTGCTGGGTCTTCTATTTTAGTAATTCATAATGTTGTCCTCACCTACCTACACAACTAATCGATAGCTTCCTTTCCGTGACGTCATTTTCAGGCAAGATGGCGGTGCAAAGACCGAATATATCGATTTTAAAGTCCTGCTTCCGTTCTGGGGTTGTGATTACTTCTGGTGAAAACCAGTCGTCTCGTATCCTTTCAACTTCCTCTTCAGATGAGGATTCTTAAAATTCTTACAAGACAACAATCTCAAAGTCTTTAAATTTTCCGCCTTCTCGTCTGACTACTCCTGCAGGCCAACCAATCAGCGTATGCTTTTATTTTGTAGAGCTCTTGCTCCGTGTGGAGACAATATATCAAAAGTACACCGAGAGGAATCAGGCTTCGACCAACCGACGAACACAGTTGTCCAGACTAGTTTTTCTGAGGCATCACAAACTTAAAGCAGACATGCAACCAACACCCTTTCATTGCAAGGTCTGTTCTAATTTTGAGCTGGGTATAAAGCTGACCAGCTTTGTCGAACAATTCCCTCGTCTGAAGACTATGCACCACTTTTACCGATAAAGAGAGATGATAAAGTTTATTTTTAAAAACCAAAAACTATTTAAGGTTTGCATTCTATAAGATTTTAACTATTTAAAGCCTATGCTTTGTTTAAGCAACTTGACCCGTCTGTAGAACATGTTTTATTTGTTTGTTTGTTTACAAAAACTACGACATATCAGTACACAAACACACTTTTTGCTTTTATGTTACATACGTCTGATGTAAACCAAAAGACACACATACACACATGTATGCGTACACAGATCTAAGGCGTCACAAGCGTATCACCAGCTTAAAAATCGCTTCAACCCTTTGAGCCCAAACACGCCGTATGTGCATGTGAAAGGCACGTGAAGTGGGTTGAGCCATCGCTGTCTGCCGGGGTCGTGGGAAGAGAGCCATCGTATAAACGGTAAGGCCTGGATGTCTCCGTATTTGTCACAAAATACATTGTCAGGTTTCTACCAGAATGGGGTATATGTTATTTTCTCTACGAAATTCTTGTCACTTTTGCTTCTAAGCATTTGGCAAACCTTGCACGTCTGAATTTTTATTGTAGCTGTAATCTCGCTTTGGGATTGATGTGTGTGATCGGCTCACAATTCGATTTTTACTTCGTTATTATTTGTTTTCTTCAAAAGTAGAATGATTTGTTTTGTTTCAAAAATGTATATATATTTATTTTTTTAACTGAATCGAGTAAAAAATTCAAAGTTTTTAATAAAAAGTCCGCTATTAAAAAATAAATATTTTCCAGGAGAACTGGATATGTAGGGTTAGCTCAGCTAGAAGAGTGACATCTGGTGAGTTAAATACTTCTAAAAAAAACATTTACTATTTCAATAAATCTACATTGCCCTAAAACAAAGGAGTAGTTTTCACTTTAATAAGGTTTATCATTCTTATCTAATGGTAAAGAACACTAATGTAGTTGTTATTTATTATAAGCTTTGGTGTTAAGACCTTATTGTGTGAAACCTCAACCAGTGTTATCAAGTAATGCATTTCAGGAATGTCTTACCGTATAAAACCCCACCCAGTGTTATCAACTAATTTGTAGTAGTTATTATTTGTTCTCAGCTATATACTAGCGATGTCTTACTTACATTGGACATAATGGCGTCACTCTCTTGTCTGTAGTGGACAAAATCAAATCAAAGAGTTGACTTGATGTATTAATAATAATTAATATATGTGAACTAAATAAGTTCTCTGGTGTAAATCGTATGGAAACCATAAGTATACATATATCAAATATGAGATATAATAACAACACGATATTTTGTTTAAGCAGTCCATCTTTGGTGATGGTAATCCAAATTAGTCACATTTTTCTCACCTTTGACTGAACGGTCATGTTCAAAATATTATGGAAAAACAAATTTAGTTCAAAGAATTTTGTCAATATTTCGTATGGGACGACAATTGGAAGTTTTATTCAGTCTGAATGCTCGAGTAACTTCTCTATCAGTTAGTGTGATCAGACTGTGAATACGAAGATTCATGGTTCGTGACCCACCGCTTCAAATCTCAGTATTCGAGCAAAAAAGAGTAATCCAAGAGTTGGTGGTGAGTGCTGTTGAGTAAAACTTGCATCACGATCAAATCTCACTATTCGGTCAAAAGAAGAGTAACTCAATAGTTGGCGGTGGGTACCTTTGAGTATCTCCCTTTCATTTAGTCTGCGAGATTGCTCTGATGTGACTTCGCGTGAACAAAAATATTCAACGCATTTTTATATTTCAAACAAGCTCAACTTTTTTTGTTTTTGTAAAATATTTTTCCCCTGTAATCTGAAGACCGAAAATATATTTACATATTACAAAATCTATCATATATATTGCGCTTTATTGTTTCAAATTGCAAAAAAAAAAAAGCGTAACGGGAATTTTCAACCAACAAGTAGTGTTCTGTGTTTGTTAGGTAATTCAGTCTTAAACATTTATACGGTTTTAAAGTTAAATAGTAAAGAGGAAATACTAAACCAGTATTTATGTGGCTCTCCGTTTAGCCATTTTATTTGATATTTTACGATTGCAAGTAAACCCATTTCTCTGTAATATATATATTGTTTGTTTGTTTAAATTTCGCGCAAAGCTACACGAGGGCTATCTGCGCTAGCCGTCCCTAATTTAGCAGTGTAAGACTAGAGGGAAGGCAGCTAGTCATCACCACCCACCGACAACTCTTAGGCTACTCTTTTACCAACGAATAGTGGGATTGACCGTCACATTATAACG
>NW_013668106.1:20390-30432 GCF_000517525.1 Limulus polyphemus
GCGACCCTCATATTGCGAGTCGAGCGCCCTAACCACCTGGCCATGCCGGGCAAATATATATATATATATCAGTACAATGATTATTAAGTCTGATATTTAGCCTTCCCCCAATCCCAGAAACATCCTTGAAGTAATTATGTTATAAAAACACCGAAATAAATCTTTTTTCTAACAGATAATTTCTTCACGAAAAAAAAAATCTGGTAAAGAATGATCTGTTGCAGGTATGCACCGTTTATACCTTCGATGATGTTTGGTCGTATATTCGGTCTTGCTTTTTTTATATAGCTTATTAACTGGCTGACGTGGCCTAATGATTAAATTGTTAAGCTGCAAAGTGAAGAGTCTGAAGTTCGAGACGTAATGCTGCCGAACACGCTCCGTACTTTCAGTTGTAGACGTGTTATAAAAGTGACAGTCAATCCCGTTATTCGGCACAGGGGCCTGTGAAGCTGAAATTTTTAATCCTAGTTCTAGTACTTACTAATACTTGAGTGTAAATTATACAAGGTTTTAAACTATGTTACTTGAACAATATGGAACTTTAAACCTAGTAAGTAAAGCCACTTATTTCTACTGCCCCCTGGTGGTCCAGCAGCAACTCTGGAGGCTTACAACGCTAGAAATTGGATTTCGATACTTGCGATGGCCTCAACACAGATATCCCATTTGAGTAACTTTGTGCTTAAGAACAAACAAACAAACAAAGAACACGTCTGCTGTTTTTAGATTTATGTAGATAAAGATATAATACCCTCCGCTTTAAGTGATACATATTCGCTCAAATACACTGAACCATACGCTTTGGTACGATTGTAAAAGACCCCCGACGAAACTGTACAAGTAAAGCATTCAAGAACAAGACGCTCTGATGTGAAATTAAAATATTTGGCCTCCTATCTTTTACTTATACATATATATATAATTGTCCCATCTTTACTAAATAGCGCATTTAATAAAATATTTTATTTAAAAAAAAAATCAAAACGAATATGATCCGTAGTTAACTATATACTGTGCATGCGTAGTTACACGATTGCTTTTCCAATGTTTCTCTGAACGATAAACAATAATTCATTGTATATTCACCTACCACGAGACATCACCGTTATTTCAGGCTGTTTGAAGGACTGTCAAATGACTGAGATATGGTTTCGTTTGTTTATTTTTGTTGTCGTTTGTTTGTACTTTTTTGGATGTTTTTGTAAATATAAACAATCGTTCAATGCTACAAGGAAAAGGTGGGGGGAGGGGGAATTGCGAGCTATTACGACATCTGCTTCTGTATATAATTATACAGTATTGGTTCAATATGTGACGCTTCATTTTAGTACGCAGATGGACCACTGAAAATTATCTGTTGTTAGTTTACATTTTACATATTTTTCAGCTGTGTACTTCAACATCTGTCTTGTACCGTAAACGCAGTAATGGAGACAGGTTTAAAACAACAACCAGTCCAACAAAACCCGGAATGTGAACGTAAGTTTACTAGCACGTATTACAGTTTATGACAAAAATAATGGAAAGCTTGAAACGATTACAAACTTATAAAATGAGGTTCGAAGGAATTTCGTGAACTTTGTTTACAACACGTATTGTGTCGTGTTCTTTTAAGCCTAGTTTGTGTTTCTTTCGGTTTTCGGGTATTGCAATTTTATTTTCCGGAATTTTTATCTAATTTTTCAACATAATATAAAATTCACGCAGAAAATCAATGAATCGGTGGAAAGACGTTGAAATTTAACAAAGTTAGTTTCGGGATAGACAATCTAAATCGTTTATTCACGCTAGCCGTCTCTAATTTAACAGTTAGCGACTAAAGGGAAGGCAGCTAGTCATCACCATCCACCGCCAACTCGTGGGCTACTCTTTTACCAACGAATAGTGGGATTGACCATCACATTATAGCTCCCCCACGGCTGAAAGGGCGAGTATGTTTGGTGGGACGGGGATTCGAACCCGCGACCCTCAGATCGTGAATCAAGCTCCACAACCACCTGGCCATACCGAGCCACTTTACATTTGTTGTGAATTACAACGCTACATAATATAAGCTTCAAATAACTTACACTTTACATCTGGTGTGAAGTACAACGATACAGAATATAAGTTGCAAATAACCTACACTTTACACCTGGTGTGAATTACAACGATACAGAATATAAGTTGCAAATAACCTACACTTTACACCTGGTGTGAATTACAACGATACAGAATATAAGTTGCAAATAACCTACACTTTACACCTGGTGTGAATTACAACGATACAGAATATAAGTTGCAAAAAATCTACAGTCTACACCTGGTGTGAATTACAACGATACAAAATATAAGCTGCAAAGAACCTATTCTATATCTGGTGTGAATTACAACGATACATAATGTAAGCTTCAAATAACTTACACTTTACACCTGGTGTGAATTTCAACGATACAGAATATAAGCTGCAAATAACTTAGACTTCATATCTGGTGTAAATGACAAGGTAAAACATTCATTGAATACAAAGCATGCCTTAATATTAAAGTAAATTACTGAATATTAATTTAAAATAACTGGTAAATAGAGTACGAAATACAGGTATACAAAAGGGTCACAAAAGTGAAACTTCAGACGACTTATATACAGAACTAGGCAAAATAATTAAAATTTCATAGACAACTCCTACCTATGCGTATTATGTGGTTTTTTCCATGTAGCAGTAATATTCATCTAAATCACTTTAATTAAGGCTTTCTTGCGTAATGTTTTGAAATCTTCAGTGTAAGCCTACTTTTGCAAAGGCTTTATCCTAGAACAAATATAAGTATTAGAATCGACGTGCAGATCTTTCGCACAGTTGCCTGTTTTTGCTTCTTCAGTTTTTCTGGGATTTAGTCATTTATTTATTTTTACAGAATTGAATTATAAATATATTATTTCTGAATGACAAGCGTCTCATTTTCAATATTCATATTCATATACCTAAGGCTTAATAATATTTTTTGTCAACTTCTGCGTTCAGCTTTGGTAGTTAGGCTTAATAAATAGGGTAACAATCAAACAGAAAATAAGATACACCTAAGTGAGAAAAAATACAAACAGATCATAAGAAAATAGTCAAACCTATTTGTGAAAGAGAAAGGCAGATCTTGAAAGCCTAAAAAATCTAAATGTGGAAAGATAACGAAAAGTAGGTAACAAAAATCTGAAAACCTCTTAGTCACAGAAAAAGAAGTTTGTTTGTCTAATAATAAAGCTTTAATTTCTAGCTTTGGTGCTTATTAACTATTGTCTTTCTGTTAAACCTCTCGCCAGGTATCGCTGCGGTATAATACTTTTTGTTTGTTCGTAGTTAAGCACAAAGCTATTCAATTGGCTATCTGTGCTGCGGCCATTACGGGTATCGAAACCCGGTTGTTAACGTTAAAAGCCTTCAAACTTACCGCTCTGCCACTGGAGCGCAATAATAACAATACACTCTTGTCAAGTAAGTATTTTTAAGCAACATAATAGCCAATATTTCGAATTGAACACATACTATACTGAAGTCACGTTCAAGAAGTATTTTCTTCAGCTTGAGCTTATCTTCTCCCCCCCTTTTTTTTTCCTATTTCCGGTATTTTTGCTTGTTATTCGGGTTGGACATGTCGTCCCACGCCTTCAACAAAGACAAGGCTACCTTAAACAACTCAAGAATAATGGACTTCCTGGGGATACACAGGTTGTCGCGACAACTTTCAGATTTCAGCATCTGCCAAAAAGAATTCCTTTGACGCGTTCTAGCCTTACCTGATGAGCTGACAACACATGCGTCTAGAGATTCATCTTTGTTGACGACATATTTCGCTTGGAATGATAAGTTTGCACTTCCGAGTGAAAACAGAACCCAGCACATTATGGCACTTGTGCGTATTCCTGTATTAGAGAGTGTAAATAAACCCATGGTCTTCACAATACTACACATTTATGGTTCCTTGCCTTGTGTGTGTGTGTGCGTCCATCTTTTTTATTAGTCACATGGTTATGAAGATTATATTATATTCTAGCACTTTGAATATAAAAAAATTAGAAGAATTTGTTCTCTCTGTTTATGCGCAAAGCTGTACCCACTGAAGGAATCGAATCCATAATTTTATGGTTATGAATCCTCAATCTTATCGTTGAGCTACTGAGGTCAATTAAGAGTAAAGTGTTTAATAATTTTGCATTTACGAATTTATTATGCTGTCGTATTTACTATGGACTTTCTCTGTTCATCCAAAACAGATCTTAATACACAAACCGTAATATCGTTAGACCTACATTTGTCTGGAATTTAGAGGTAAGATCTTTCTACTCAAAACTTAATACAGAGACCTTAACATCTTCAAACTGCACCTGTCTGGAGTCTAGAGGTCTCTGTCAGATCTCTATATTTAAACCTTAATATAGAGACTGTAACATCTTTAAACCGTACTTGTCTGGAGTCTGGAGTCTCTGTCAGATCTCTATATTTAAACCTTAATACAGAGACTGTAACATCTTTAAACTGTACTTGTCTGGAGTCTGGAGGTCTCTGTCAGATCTCTATATTTAAACCTTAATACAGAGACTGTAACATCTTTAAACTATGCTTGTCTGGAGTCTGGAGGTCTCTGTCAGATCCCTATATTTAAACTCAACGACTGACTAAACTAAAACCTATATCGAGTGAACTGATAGAGACACAATTCATCATATATATGTGGAATAATATCGCCGTCCTTTTATTTGTTCCTTGCAGTGGAATTAGGTAGTTAAAGGATATATTAAACGTTTTCGATTTATTGTCATGTTTCATGTGTAAGATAAATCCAGGTGAATATGGAATTAATACGTAACATGGCTTACTTTACTCAGCCAGATAGTTATTATTTTTTAGCATAGTTTTAAATATTTTCTAAACCTGTTACACGAACCAAAGAGCTCCAAAAACAAGAAGTAGAATTTCGTATTTCAGTTCATTTCCATAACTACACGTGTTATGTTATATTATCTTTTTATCTGTGATTCTTTCTAATTCCTAAACTGTAGAAGTGAGAACAAAGTATCAGAAGAATAAAAATGTGCCAAATCTGAGAAATTTTAAATTTTGCTCATGACCTTATTAGATTTTTATAAGTCAAGTTAAGTTTTGAGTAAATCGGATCCAGTCCTACTAGTATGTTTGATGCTTATCTCAGCACGTGGCATTCAAGGTAAAATACCATTGACACATGGCCTTGAAGGTTAGAGAAATAATTTTAAGGTTGACCTTGATTCTCGATTCAAATCTTAAATTTACCAATGTTTTTGATTCCAGGGTTTTGTAATAAAATGTATTATATTCTATAGTTTGAAAACTTGTATCGTTCGTAATTTTGTTGTAATAACAGGGATTTCGAGGCGACTGACCACTCAAATATGTATATAACATCATTTGGATTATTAATCTCCAGTTCCTTCTAACTGTCGAGTTGGAGGATCATAACCATTCTATTGTGATGCATACACATCAGGAGATCTTCCCACGCTAGCGCTCTTATCTAAGGAAAATACAATGAATGTATTAAATTAACCTTTTTGTCTCAAAAGTGAGAATCATCAGTTTGTTATTCTCCACATTGGACAGAGTACAGATAGCCCATTGCCTAGTTTTGCATTAACAAAATAACAACAGCATTTCCGTTAGTTAGTCAGCTGAAAATTAAGTAGAGGTGTGCACGAATATTTTTAAGAAATTATTTTTCCAAACCCCGGATTTTAGCGTTGTAATTCTGTAAACTGACCGGCCAGTTCATGGGCTTCTATTATCTGACTGAATAGTGAGATATGAACATCACTCTTAGAGTACACCCACAGTGTAAAAGTCCGGAACACGGTTTTTGAAGAAAGACCCGCGAACCATGAGCCTAGTCTGGACACATTAACTGCTGATCCACGCCCGACTTGATTAACAATAATGTAAAATTATTTCGAAATTTTGATGTAAAAATGTCACTGAAATATAGCTATGTTTGTTTTTAAGCTAAACATGCTTTGCCCACCGAAGTTATCGAACTTAAATTTCATTGTTTTAAACTTTCAAGCTTACTGTTAAGGCATCGAGAAGGAAGGAAATCGAGGTATGATCAATGAAATTTTTCATGCATTGACGGAACAGACATACATCGGTAACAGAATCTACGAATCAAAATCTTGTCATTCATGTGGCTTCGTGTTTTGTTTTATATCTTGGAGAAATGTGTCATAAACTCTTTCTTCCCTTGGATTAAAACCTCTCACCCATTCATTGTCCTTTATGAAATGTCTCACTCAATGCCCTTCATGACGTTTGAAGTGTTCTCAAAGTTTAGTTGGATTTCGGTGAAAGTTACTCTAATAACTTGACGCTCATTCAGTCTGTAAATCTTGAAGACGAGCGTAAGCCAGAACGACACCTTATGCAACACATAGGCTAAATGGCCAGGTTAGAAAACCCTGTTTATTAATTTGAATTGTTTTTTTTTGTTGTTGTTGTTTTGTTTTTACAAGAAAACTGTACAGAAGATCTGAACAAATGAGTCATTATATACATATATATATTGGTCTATAGTCCAAAACTAGAGAAGATATACTTGAACTCTAGAAGTCTCTAATTTGGACTTTTAGCCCACGTGCGCAGAAGGTGCTTTTCATGTTGGAAATTCCGATTCTCATTTAGTTTGTTTACGAGCTGCATTGGTTAATTAGAAATTGTTTTATAAATAGGTGATAAGTTTTTTTTGTTGTTGTTTTTTACCGATTTAAATAATTCACTCCATAGCCTCAACAGCACTGAGAATGAAATGGGTCAGGGTTTCTGTTTTGTTTTTTATTAAATAATTCACTGCATAGCCTTAACACCACTGAAAATGGAATGGGTCAGGGTTTGTTTTTTGATTAGATTATTCACTTCTTAGCCTTAACAGCACTGAGAATGAAATGGGTCAGGGTTTTTTTTATTTTTTATTATTAAATAATTCACCCCATAACCGTAACAGCACTGAGAATAGAATGGGTCATGGTTTGTTTTGTTTCTTTATTAAATAATTCACTCCATAGCCGTAACAGCACTGAGAATAGAATGGGTCATGGTTTGTTTTGTTTTTTTATTAAATAATTCACTCAATAGCCTTAACAGCATTGAGAATGAAATGGGTCAGGGTTTTTTGTTTGTTTTTTTTATTAAATAATTCACTCCATAGCCTTAACAGCACTGAGAATAAAGTGGGTCAGGGTTTTTTTTTATTATTAAATAATTCACCCCTAGCCTTAACAACACTGAGAATAGAATGGGTCATGGTTTGTTTGTTTTGTTGTTCTTTTTCTATCAGTTTAACTGATCCACCTGAGAGTGTTAACAGCACTAGGAATGGAATCGATGGGAATTATATTTCGTCCGTTGCAGTAACTCAGCACTTTCAGTAAGTCCCTTTTTGACTTGAAAAAAAAAAAAAAAACAAGAGGGAGTCCTCAATAGCCGCGGCACTTGAAATTCCTTTAGGCAGGGTTAGAGTAAATTAATTTATGAGACTTTTTTTTTCCTTTTTTATTAGCTATATTTTTGAGCGGGTCGACATTAATGTGACACTAAATACTGTATGCCTGATTCAATTTTACTGCTCACCAGGATCTCTATTAGCCTAACTTCAAATTGAAATTATTTTAGGCAGGATTAGAGACAATTAATCTATGAGACCCTGAGCGTATTCAAACACATCAATCGAAAGGGTTTGACCTCCTGAGTCCAAAACTGTAATTGTATCTCAAATCGGTCAAGAGATAAAAGAGATATGAGCTAAAAGCTGGTACTTCGAAGAACAAAAAAACCTCATAGCCATTCTATGAGCCATTGTGCCGCGGCTAAAAAAAAGCTATGAATCGACAATTAATACTATTACTGTGTATCTAAGGAAAGTATTATCAGGAGGTGCCGAAACTATCTGCTCTCAAACAAAACGAAAACCTTTATATATATATATATATATATATTTTCTTCTTGCAGCATTTAGTTCTCTCACTGCCCATCTTCCAGAAGAGACTTCCATTTGTAGTGTAGGTTGATGACATTAATGCTACAATTACCATTGGCTATTCAACACGTTTTTCTCAACTACGTATGTACCGAAGTGCTTACTGGTCTGTGACTTTGTTGATTACAGGGTCCCTAATAACACATGAGTCACATACAAATTTGAAACAAAAAATGGCAATTTCCACTAATTAGTGCTGGGGGCTCCTGTGGTTTATCAACACTTTACACTGAGTGTTGTAACAGACAAAAAACATAAAATTATTCAGTATGATGCAATATGTCGGACCCCCCCCCCCTCTCCTCCGGTAATGAGCGGTATTAGAATAAGTCAGTAATTTAATGGTAAATATGTCGTTTACTAATTTCTGAAGAATATCTCATTCTTTCAACTCCTCGGTATTAAAGTGCCCATCTGTTTATATAACCAGTGTTTAGCTTTGAGAGGATTATTAGCTGTTGATTGGCTGAGAAGGTCATGTGATGATTGAAGCAGACGAAGCACTGATGAGTGACGTGAACCTGTACACTGACGCCAGAAATAGCGTTTACGTAAGCGTTTACTGGAGTATTGACGATAAGTTTTTCGCGCTATTTTATATACAGTTTATTTAGAAATCGAAATAATATCATTTCAAGATGTCATCTCTAAATACTAAGCAGTTTTTTTTTTTCGTAGTCTAATTTTAAACTTTGTGTGTTATTTTTAACCATTAGTTACATGGATGTAACATAATTTAAACATTTTTTTGATACAGAAGTTATTAGCTGAAAAGAAATGTAATATTTACGTTTGTACTATTCTCGGGTCGACCTTAATGTGGCACCTTTCTTTAGAATAAAGTTCAGATATAAATTGAAAGCAAAACTAGCTCCTCCGAGTTAATTAACCAAATATAATTAACTGGAACTATTGACCCCCGCGATTCTAAGATTTAAAAAAGGTTAATATAATACATATTAATTTAAAATGATCAAAGTTGGCCGTTGAAAACTTAGCTCAACTAGCGATCGTAACAATCTTTACTTTTTAATACTCATAAAAACCTTAAAACACCAAATTATTATTATTTTCATTAATTGGATTCGATAGTCAACGTTTCGCTTTATAGCTTCTTCAGGAGAGCTCTAACAAAACGCAAACTGTAACTGAATGTACAAAACCTCAACTCTTGTCAGACCGAATAGTTGGATTTGACTGTCGCTCTTATAACACACTTACGGCCAAAAAAGTGCGGGTGCGATTATTATCATTATTTTCTTTTGTGAGTGTGTGTGTGTGTGTGTGTGACGGTAACAGGGCATTAAATCTCTCTTCTTCCTTCCCCCCCCCCCCTCCTCTCCCAAACTTACGTTCGAAACGGTACGGTCTTAACAAATCGAAACGTCATCCTCAATCAATGACGTCAGATATAACCCTCCATCTAAAGTTTCGTTTTTCAATTGATTGGGGCTATGTGGTGTTTAGTTGGTCGCTAATTGAGATAATGAATCCTGTTTGTTTCAACAATTGTAAAACAAAAAAATTACAAAACTTTTAGCATTTTAAGATTTCCAAGGACAGATAAAAAAACAAATTATGGAGAGTAGCTTTACTAAGATCGGACTCGGAAAAAAGTGTGCTTTTCATCTTAGCAAAATATTTTATTACTGGCTGGAGTATCCGTTCATTGGACGAGGGCGCCCCCCAGTGGCACAGCGGTATGTCTGCGGACTTACAACGCTAGAAACCGGGTATCGATTCCCGTGGTGGGCAGAGCCCTTTGTGTAGCTTTGTGGTTAATTAGAAACAAACAAACTGGACGAGGGAAATAAAAACTCGTTTGTAACAAAGGATATTTTGTTAACATATTTTTTCTTCTATTTTCTTTCTTAACATAATAATAATTTAAAATGCATTAAAAATATATAAAGATACCAATACTGAAAAGAAAGGCATAACTTTTTCAAGAATTCTTTCAATACAAAATTAGATGGGGGGGGTCAACCCTCATGACATTTTCTTGT
>NW_013668106.1:31182-33288 GCF_000517525.1 Limulus polyphemus
AACAGCTGAAAATTGGGGACGGTTATATAACTCTAGTGTAGCTTTATGTGAATATCCGAAAAACATAAATCCATTCGTTTATTTTTATTAACATCTTAAACCACAAAAGTCTGAAAATAACATAACTGAGATATCTGTTGAGTCCTACTGGACATGCACAAAATTTTGCTAAGTTTCGGTATTCTAACTTTAATAAAGTTTCGTTGTTGACTAGTCAACAACTACCTAAAACCACTAAATAATTCCATTCTAAATCCATTCGTTTACTTTTATTAACATCTTAAACCACAAAAGTCTGAAAATAACATAACTGAGATATCTGTTGAGTCCTACTGGACATGCACAAAATTTTGCTAAGTTTCGGTATTCTAACTTTAATAAAGTTTCGTTGTTGACTAGTCAACAACTACCTAAAACCACTAAAAGAACAATAAGGCACATATTCGTTTCGTGATCCTGCAGTTAAGTGTGAAAAAGCCGAATCTTCAACATCTTAGTCCACATGGTTTGTGTCTAATGGTAACATAAAAGAAAAAACTGCCTGCCTTTGGTTTGAATAACACGTCGGGAATAAATTTCGCCACAAAACTGAAGATGAAGTATTTGCTTATATTCGTTCGTTCTTATTCACAAAAAGAGAACTGAAAGGTCACAGAATTCCAAAGCTTGCCAGACAGCGCGGCTGATTGATATTAAATCTGCCGCAGGAAAATGTTCAATTAGTTAATGTATTTCCTTGTAATGAACTTTCTCTTGCATTAAAGAAGGCCTTTATCTTGATTTAAGTCTTTCCTACTTGTCATTCTTGTTAGGCCAGACGTAATGAAAGTTCTAACATTTACATGTAGAACATTCCAGATTGGTTTTCATGACGTGATTAAATGGTAGAGCAAAGAACTGAATACTATCTCCACCTGACTGTGTTTGGAATCTCAAACCCAGGTAATTAATGACTACAGTGAAGGACAAATAAAAAACTGGTCAGTGAGGCCACATTTTTCAGGTGAGCTTGAATAATAACTTAACCTTGGTGTAATATTAACATCTCTATTTTCAACAAAAGCAATGGGTTTATCATCTTGGGGTATTATTAACATCTTTATCTTCAACAAGGACATTTGATTATTAAATTGATGTAACATTAACATCTTTATTTTCAACAAGGACAAATACCATACTTTTATTACCCTATTCCGAAGATTGATTAAGGAGCCAAGTGTCTTACATGATGACCATACTTTGGTAACCCTACTCCAAAGCTACAATACACTGGACTTGAAGAATCTACCACATAATGCTCACCTTCACTCAAGCGACAATACACTGGACTTGAAGAAAGCTACGATATATAATGCTCACCTTCACTCAAGCGACAATACACTGGACTTGAAGAATCTACCATATAATGTTCACCTTTATTCAAGCAACAATACACTGAACTTGAAGAATCTACGATATAATGTTCACCTTCATTCAAGCAACAATACACTGAACTGGAAGATTCTACGATATAATGTTCACCTTCTCTCAAGCAACAATACACTGGACTTGAAGAATCTACCATACAATGCTCATCTTCATTTAAGCAACAATACACTGGACTAGAAGAATCTACGAGACAATGTTCACCTTCATTCAAGCAACAATACACTGAACTTGAATAATCTATCATATAATGCTCACCTTCATTCAAGCACCAATACACTGGACTTGAAGAATCTACCATATAATGCTCATCTTCATTTAAGCAACAATACACTGGACTTGAAGAATCTACGAGATAATGCTCACCTTCATTCAAGCAACAATACACTGGACTTGAAGAATCTACCATATAATGCTCACCTTCTCTCAAGCAACAATACACTGGACTTGAAGAATCTACGAGATAATGCTCACCTTCTCTCAAGCAACAATACACTGGACTTGAAGATTCTACGATATAATGTTCATCTTCATTTAAGCAACAATACACTGGATTTGAAGAATCTACGAGATAATGTTCACCTTCATTCAAGCAACAATACACTGGACTTGAAGAATCTACGAGATAATGCTCACCTTCATTCAAGCAACAATACACTGGACTTGAAGAATCTACCATAT
>NW_013668106.1:33318-35445 GCF_000517525.1 Limulus polyphemus
AAGATTCTACGATATAATGTTCACCTTCTCTCAAGCAACAATACACTGGACTAGAAGATTCTACGATATAATGTTCACCTTCTCTCAAGCAACAATACACTGGACTTGAAGAATCTACGATATAATGTTCACCTTCTCTCAAGCAACAATACACTGAACTTGAAGAATCTACGAGATAATGCTCACCTTCACTCAAGCAACAATACACTGGACTAGAAGATTCTACGATATAATGTTCACCTTCTCTCAAGCGACAATACACTGAACTAGAAGATTCTACGATATAATGTTCACCTTCTCTCAAGCAACAATACACTGGACTTGAAGAATCTACTTAATGTTTCGTTCAGATTTTCTCTGTTTCTAATGGTAATTAGAATGATAATTAAAAAATTATTAATTGTAATTATTACTGTAGAAGTTTAGCAGCTCTTTTGGTAGAAGTTATTACATTATTAGTTTTGTGGTAACGATGAACAATCAGGCTAAAATGAAGAGAAGTGTGAGGACTTTAATTGTATCACATAAGATATAAACATATATATATATAAAATACAGACGAACATATCACAAATCCCAACCCAAATTTTTATCAAGAATTTGTTTGAGTTACTATGGTTTCTATGGTGTATAAGTTACAGATTGTCACTTCTGGTTTTGTTAAAGCGCCCCCTATTACATGACGAATTTAAACCAATCACTAGTAAAACATGTTTTTTTTTTCATATTTGTTCAACTTCGCATATATCTTTCTTTGTCAATTCTGTATTTCCATTATTTTTCTATGATTAAATTTTGGCATTCATGCAAAACAATTTATATGTTAATATATTTGTACTTTCATCATTAAACAGATATTATTAAATACTAAAATAAATTAATGGCATTCTTTACTCACGACAAGATTTACAATGATTTTCGGGGTCAGATGTTTCGTCATCAGTTTCGACTAAACAGTGTTTTTGTTGTTGTTGTTTGTTTATTTAGTTTTTTATTGTTTCTATTAAATCGAGATGTCTTAAAGCTAGTAAAACTACCAGTTGTTTTACAGGTTTTCAAAACAACTTGACTTGCGAGAATTTCAAGATTTTCATTCTCTCAGAGCAAAAACAAAACATATTTTTACATTAAGAATGATTACAATACTATAGTAGCACACTCCTCTAAGTGATTTTTTTTATTCCTTAGCCTTGAGCACAGACCAATCTGACAATACAGGTTTGGATGAAATACCATTCGTAAAATCAAGTTGGTTCGTTCAGCTCTCATGTATATTTCTTATTACTTGAGTGTCATTCTCCATTGACAATAAACGGCGAGGAAGAAGGGGGAGGGATACTCGAATGTGATTTAAGATATTTGTGATCTTAAGAATGTTCCTGCTCCCCCACCCCCTTCAAATGGTTATTTCAACGCAAGCAGTTGAGGCAAAAAAAACAAAAACAATCTATTTCAAACTGAATAAATGTCTTTCTTTTTTTTTTTTTCGTGTAGCCTTTGAACACCAGCTCACTAATCTTTTAGGGATTGCTAAGTATCTAAACTCGGGGGTATGTTATGATACTTTCGGGTACAAAGTAAAACCAGTATAACATTATTTGAGTCTCTGGTGAGTCTCCGTTTTCTTTAACATGAATTTTTTCCTCAGTAGTTGACCCGTATGACCGTACGATTTATACTCGGGGTGGAGAGTGTTGTTACTTAGGGGACAAATTCTTTATATAAACTTTACAGGTGTCTCTTAATCTTGTCGGGGAAGTTTATGGTTCCATCATATACTGTGGGCCAAATGATTAGGGCGCTCGACTCACAATCTGCAGGTCGCCGGTTCGAATCCCCGTCACCCCCAACATGCTCACGGTGTCCGGACTAGGACGCTGGTCCTACTCCCGGATACACATCTCCAAAAGTATATGGAGGTGTGAAAAACACCATACGCAACTACTACTACATGTGTGCAAATCATATACATATACTGTGTGTAATAATACATGTGTGCAAATCATATACATATACTGTATGTAATAATAGATGTGTGCAAATCATATACATATACTGTGTGTAATAATACATGTGTGTAAATCATATACATATACTGTATGTAATAATACATGTGTGCAAATCATA
>NW_013668106.1:36445-44412 GCF_000517525.1 Limulus polyphemus
ACATATACTGTATGTAATAATAGATGTGTGCAAATCATATACATATACTGTGTGTAATA
Organism: Limulus polyphemus; assembly: GCF_000517525.1. Taxonomy (NCBI): domain Eukaryota; kingdom Metazoa; phylum Arthropoda; class Merostomata; order Xiphosura; family Limulidae; genus Limulus; species Limulus polyphemus. Next base: position 36,505 of record NW_013668106.1, read on the forward strand.
ATACATGTGTGTAAATCATATACATATACTGTATGTAATAATACATGTGTGCAAATCATATACATATACTGTATGTAATAATACATGTGTGCAAATCATATACATATACTGTATGTAATAATACATGTGTGTAAATCATATACATATACTGTATGTAATAATACATGTGTGCAAATCATATACATGTACTGTGTGTAATAATACATGCGTCTATAATCATACATATACTGTGTGAATTACTACATGCGTGCAAATCATATACTGTGTGAATTACTACATGCGTGCAAATCATATACTGTATGTAATAATCATATACATATCATATACATCATATACGTGCATAATCACATATATATACTGTATGTAAGAATACATGCGTCTATAGTCATATACTGTATGTAATAATACATCTGTGTATAATCATATACTGTATGTAATAATACATGCGTGCATAATCATATACATATCATACACATCATATATGTGCATAATCATATACATATATTGTATGTAATAATACATGCGTGCATAATCATATACATATACTGTATGTAATAATACATGCGTGCATAATCATATACATGTGTGCAAATCATATACATATACTGTATGTAATAATACATGCGTGCATAACCATATACATATACTGTATGTAATAATACATGCGTGCATAATCATATGCATATACTGTATGTAATAATACATGGGTCTATACTCATATACATATATACTGTATATATGTATATATGCGTGTAAGATAATTTCAAACATATATTTGGTCCGGATCCAAATTCGGATCTGGATCACTTTCAAACAATCTTTATAATGAGAAAATAGGGCATTTTATAATAAGAAGATAGGGCATTTTTATAATGAGAAAATAGGGCATTTTTATAATAAGGAAACAGGACATTTTTATAATGAGAAGATGAGGCATTTTATAAATGAGAAGCTAGGGCATTTTTATAATGAGAAGATGGGGCATTTTTATAATGAGAAGCTAGGGCATTTTTATAATGAGAAGATAGGGCATTTTTATAATGATAAGATAGGGCATTTTTATAATGATAAGATAGGGCATTTTTATAATGAGAAGATAGGGCATTTTCGCGGTTTTTGGTTAATAACTGTGTAAAGTGTGATCTGATTTGTACCAGATTTCATGGGCACGTTAAGGTTGATATTCCTCATCACACTACAAAAAATGATCCGGATCGTTGATCATTCTGGATCTGAGAACGATTTTCTAGGTGCAGTCTCGAAAAGGAGCGGCGGGGCGAGGCTCTGCAATGTCTTTGATTGCTCTTGTTTTGTTATTTGTTGTTGGTCCATTGTGTAGCTTTGTGCTTATCTGTGCTCTGCCCACCGCGAGAATCGAAACCCGATTTTAAGCGTTATAAGCCCGAAAACTTGCCGCTGAACCACAGGGTGGAGGCTTTTATATTAAATACTTTTTAAATATTCTGGTCAAACATCAGTGAACACATATACTGAAAATAACCTGGACGTTTTCTGTTTGGTTTGAATTTCGCGCAAAGCTACACGAGGGCTATCTGCATTAGCCGTCCCTAATTTAGCAGTGATAGACTAGAGGGAAGGTAGCTAGTCATCACCACACGAACCACTCTTTTACCAACGAAATAGTGGAATCGACCGTCACTTTATAACGCCCCCACGGCTGAAAGGGCGAACATGTTTGGTGGGACTAGGATTCGAACCCGCGACCCGCAGATTGCGAGTCGAGCGCCCTAACCACCTGGCCATGCCGAGCCTAGGGACGTTTTCTTGAGGATGACGAGCTTCCTGAATCGATTGTTCAAACTTTTTAACACTAAAAAATACGGTTGTTTTTCACACTTCTGTTTATAATAAATTTCGTAGACCAGCTTTTTCTTTTGTCAAAGGCTATTAACTCGCTGCCTTCTCCCAAGTCTATCAGCTCAAAATTAGAGTAAGAGCAGGTAGCCCTCGTGTGGATTTTGTTTGTTTTTTCGGAATTCCACAACAAAACAAATTTAAATTAACTCTCTCTTAAGAATGCAAACTAAAATAATATGTTCTCTTCGAGAAGACACGTTATAGTATTTAACTCTGAACCTATCAAATACCCCTATGTTTATATATACACTGTAGTTCTTAAGAAAGAAGGGAAAGGGTTGAAAATATGGGCGTAAGAAAACTGGGCAGCTCTTTCCAGTTTGTTTGTTGCCAGTCAAATATCAATTCGAAATGCAACCGGGACAGTAGTATTAAGAATTAATTATTATGTTTTTACATTTACATTACAAAAAAAAATCCAAAATAAGTTACAGATCTGGGATCCGACAGTGCTTCTTTTTCATTCGTTTAGGAAATTGATGTTATAAGACCAAAGAACTGAAGCATGGTCCCTTATAAAAAAATACTTAGAAAATAAAACGCGGGTCTTTGCGAATACTGTTTTACGAAGAGTTTTAGGACCAGACTATGATAGAGGTGAGAAGAGATGGAGAAGACGACATAACCAAAAGTTGATGGATATCAGCGGATTAACTCATCTGACAAATATCTAAAACCAAAAAGAATGGGATGGGCTGGACATGTTGCCAAAATGGAAGACAACATACTACCAAAGGTTGTTATGTTTGAAATGCCACAAGGTAGGAGATAATTAGAAACCGGGGAAAAGATGATGAGATAACCTTCCAGAGGACGCATTTGATATTGATATGAAACATGAAAAGCGGTCAGAGGTTGCACAAAACAGGGAAAGATGGAGAGTGGCCAGGGGTCAACAGGCCCTGGTGTTATAGGGGTGAGTGAGTGAGTTATGAAATATTGTTATATCAGCATTCGTATTAAGCTTGGAACTGTAAGGACTTCTCACAGTATGGCAATTATCAGCATATTAAATAATTCTATACTTTTTTCATAAGTATTTCGTGTCACTCTTCATCTCCCGAAACACACAAAAATAGACTGTAGCCTTCAGGTCTCTGTCACACGATAACAGCGCTAAAAATGTTCTGTAAAATAACTGAAAAAAGTTTTAATAGCAGTGTAGAGCTAGGCATGACCTAAAGCATTGGTTCTCGAAGTGTGGGATGCGGACCACTGGTAGCTCGAGAGTGTCCTCCAGGTGGTCCGAGGGCTGATCCAAACTACAAGTCACTGACTCGCAACGTCACGGCCAAGGCTATTCTTCTCATTAATTCTGATGGTTTTTCTTGCAATGGGAAGCGAAAACGGGTGGAGTAGGACCCATAGGTGGTCCGATGAAGAATATTTTTGAGAGCCACTGACCTAGAGGTCAGCCTGTCGAGTTGTAGGTCAAAGGTAAATCCGGGGTTCCAGACGTGATGCCGTTGAACACGCCCCGCAGTGGACGAGTCATAAAAGTAACAATAAACCCTTTCTTCAGTTCAAAGAATCGGTTAATTCCTTTGTGGCGGCAAGTGCTACTGACTGGCAGTCATCATACTTCTGGTTTTTGGCTTGTTCATTTAGCTCATCTGAGTATAAAGTACCTACCAAGTGGAAGTAACAATTGAAAAATAACACCGACACCTATACAAAATTATTCTTTTTTGAGCTGAGTTATCGAAAGTTTTATCTCATATTTTTTTTCTGTGGGGAATCTTACCATTTTGAAGAATCCTATCAGAACTAAACAACTAAGGAACAGTATATGACTGCTTCCATTGCCGTGTCATCCGTTTTAACACTTCAACCATACTGAATCAATTTTTCCTAAAGTAAAAAAACAAAAACAAATCGCGTTTCCGTTTTTCTTTTCTGACGTACTTTAAACATTAAAAAACAGCCAAAAATTCGTGATTTTCGATGGGATTTTTTTTCTTCTTTTTCTAGGTTTGGTTTGTTATTTGAAAGCAAACCGACATTGGGCTATCTGCTGTGTTCACCGCGGAGAATCGAACCCTGGATTTTAGCGTTGTAAGTCCGTAGACTTACCGCTGTTTCATTGGGGGACTTTTTTGTGGGATGATACAACACTTTTAACGAGCGAGAAGTTTCAATAAATATAAGAACTGTGAAAAATGGAGAAAAGAAAAGAATGCCAGGAGTGTTATAAAAATATACATTGCTCTATGCAATTACTAATTATCATTTAATGAGCCACTGTGACTTTTTAAAACACATAAATACGCTTCTTTGAACTAAGCGTTTTTTTTTTAATTCTGAGAATGCACTTTATTGCTAAGTTGAAGCATTAAAAACAATGTTTTGTGAAAGTATATATAAGCTTTAGAAATCTTTTTTGTATTGATTTTTCATGTGTGGAAAAGAGTAAAAAATAAGTTTTATGTAAATCGAGTTTTTTCTATAAAACTCAAATGTTTATTGCATATCATTTTACAGACTTTTAGTCAACCTACTGGATCTGTAGCTTGTTGACACTCAATTTATATTACATCTTTGTAACCCGTAGCTTCTTAATACACAATTTATACTCCATTTCTCTGATCTATATTTCTTAATTAAAAAAAAAAAAACACGTATCTAATTTTTGTTTTCCGGAATGGTTTATTTTTCATAATATCTAACACCAGAATCACCAGTGCTTTAGCTTTTTAAACACAGTTTTAACTATACATACACCAAATTCTTTGTGGGTCCGTAATTTCCTTGGGTACTGGATCTCTAATAAGATATGAATCACCCAAAGATGTGAAAAAATACCATCAATATTACAATTAAAACCACCAATAACTACCAGGCTCCCTTGTGTATTTTGATATAGATAGTGAGCGATTTAACCCATTTTGTCTCATCAATTCTTTACAATAAAACTGGGCGTGAATTAGTGGTTAATGTGCCAGATTGTGAATTAATTAGAGGATCCGTTTTCTGTACCATTGCAACAACAAAAAGAAAAAAATTGCAGTCCACACTTTCAGGTCATGGGTGTGTTATAAGAGTGACAATCAAATCCCATAATCCAAGGGTTAGCAGTGGGTTATGTTTACTGTTTACTAGCTGCCTTCCCTCTAGTTTATCAATTCAATATTAGGGATAACTAGCGAAGATAGCCCTTGTTTAGTTTTACGCGAATATTCGATACACACATTAACCATCCAGCCTGATTTGACTTGATCTACATGCTAGAGGAGGTTAACACCGACCATAGGACAGGCTCTCATCCCTCCAATTATGGAGGAAGTCCTGTCTCATACGTTTGGCATATCGCAGTCCAGGTAACGCGGAGCTGTCCCTATTTCCGAACCACCGACAACAACCTTTTTTTTTTACTTATTTTTATTTGTATATATATATATATATATTTACATCAACTACCCAATGGAAATGTATTATTTTAATTAATACTCTTTACTACTTCTACTATCATTATACGCTTCGGGAGTTTGTCACCTGCCTTGGCACAGTCAGTTCTCCCTTCAGTAATTTCCCCAAGGATCTAATAATAATAATGACCAATTCAATTTGATTTAAGTAGCATCTGTTCTTTCCACTTTTGAAATGACAAGGAAAATTTACCAAGCCAAAATCCATGCCTTTTCTAAACCATATGCTGTATCATACATTAAATATTATATGAAACATTATATATAATATACATTAAATGTTATAATAACGAATGAAGTTCGTGTTATAAGGTGACGTGTGTATCATTTCAAATCTATTTGGATTTCGTGGCCTCAGTGGTCTGAACCGTCTTGGATTTCTGTTTGGCGCGGCTTCGAGATTACCGAGATCTTACGAAGATTTTTATTTTCAAATTAACCACGTTGAATTCGTATATCTCACAACGTTTGAGTTCAGAATATCAAACAAAATTTTTTATAGCAATAACTACTTGAAATTAATTTTCTAAAAAGAAAGTCGAAACGCTAACAAATGCTGAATTTCTCAAAATCCGTAGGAAAGTAGGCGCGTGCTCAGCTTATTAGCATGCACCGTCTGCTAGGCGAAAATCGTCTGCCATTACACTATTATTGCTATATATTTCAGTTTATCTTCATTCCAAGCGGGAGAAAGCTCTGTCAACTTTGATTAAAACTTTTAAGCCTAAACTTATACTTCGCTGGATTGGTATGCATACTTTGTTGCTGGGAGTAGCGATTTAAGCTTACTACTAGTAGTTTTGATCGAGTATAATTTTAGCGTTGCATGCACACGGTAACTAATTTTATTTTTTATTCTTAGCCAGCCTTCCCATAAATAATTCACTTGTTTATTGGGGGTTGTGCTATCCAATAGGCCTAAGTGTACGATTTTAAGCATGATCTTCTTTTGTTAGGGGGTCTAGACTTAGGCCTTATTGACTTTCTCTTTAAAAACTGTAAACTGAGAAGTGTAGTTCGGGATCATGGTTAGCAGACGTATAGATCTGCAACAACTGCGGAACACTTTCAATGATGTGCTCGAGTGTAACTTGGTATTGATGGCTAGAAATTCGTTGTATCTTTTACTTTCTCAACTTTGGCCATTTCTTTTACGAAAAATGAAATTAAAATATAAAACATTTGGTAGTTGGGCTTCACCTCTAGATCCTCTATTACTAGTACTATTAGTATGATTACTATTTCTTTCGTCACACTAGCTAGTAGCTATTTCATAATACATTAAATATCATATATGTTATACATCAAGTATTATAATAATGTTATCATAAATAAGCATTTAATAATTTACCAGTTCTTTAGTAGTTCTATTTGTTAAAGCAATTATAGTTCAGGAGAGCTAAAAATATAAAATGTGGAAGTATGTATCTGCACTGATAGGCCTAGTGTCGCCACTTTAGGCCTAACTATATCTTCAGAAATAATAAGCCTGGAAACCTAAGGTATTTAATCCAAACTAATTTTGGTAAAAATGCCATGAATTATCTACTCCAGATTGTAACTATAAATAAATATATATATACAATATTTATCAGTGCCTACTTCATGTAATGTTGTTAATTGTCTACACAAAGCTTTGGTAATGTTAAAATAAAGAGATAAATACATAGATAAAATACTTTTGTATACTAATATTACTTTTTTGTATTCCTTTTTGTGTGGTTTCTTTACCTTACTATGTTGAAATCCGTGCTTCTCGCAGGCAAGTAACATTTGTTTGTGAATCAATACAAACTATACAAAGGGCTATCTGTGCTCTGCCCTTCACGGGGGGTATTGAAATCTGGTTTCTAGCGTGGTAAGTCCGCAAGACATTTCGCTGTGCCACTGGGGTGGGGGTGGGATAATTACATTATATTTGGATAATGTAAATCATTAAATATTTATCACATATATGACTGGATTATTCTGGTGACGGTCTGGTGTGATTTTGACCATTAGTATTAGGCCTTTTTGCTTAACTACAAACAAACAATCATGTAAATATTTTTTAAACTAATGCACTTATTTTTTAATCGAGTACTAGCTCTAAAGAAACTACAAACAAACATAAAAAATACAAGTGTAGCAGTAAGATAGCGGTGGAATACAACGACTGATTTATTGTGGGTTAACTCAGGCAGATGTTCCTTCCACATTTCTCATAATTATTACCATTATGGTTTCAAGTTAGACTAATTGGCTAATTAAGAGCAATGAACTAAAAATCTGTAGTCTGGAGCGATATTTATCACTGTACTATCAAGACAAAGCCTATTGGTTTCGTTGCTTTGAGGCCTTCTGGCGTTTGAAAACTGTAATATTATGTGCCTAAAAATTGTTGTTCCTTTTAAATACGCTTTTAATCTTATTTGAAGAAATCGCAGCTTTTCAGTAAGTTTTTTCTGAAACATTTATATATTTGTATGACGTTTGGAAGTAAACAAATGTAAGTTTTTTCTACTATTAAGTAATGATCTATCAATGAACAGTTCGTTGTTCTACTCCCACGTAAGAGTAGTGTCATAGTTTTCTGTGTATGCATCGGAAGTTTAGTTAGCTTCAA
>NW_013668106.1:45412-47114 GCF_000517525.1 Limulus polyphemus
TTTGAAAACTGTAATATTATGTGCCTAAAAATTGTTGTTCCTTTTAAATACGCTTTTAATCTTATTTGAAGAAATCGCAGCTTTTCAGTAAGTTTTTTCTGAAACATTTATATATTTGTATGACGTTTTAATCGCTGATGCGATCATTTTGAAGTAAACAAATGTAAGTTTTTTCTACTATTAAGTAATGATCTACCAATGAACAGTTCGTTGTTCTACTCCCACGTAAGAGTAGTGTCATAGTTTTCTGTGTATGCATCGGAAGTTTAGTTAGCTTCAAAGTGATCTGAGAAAAATGATAATTAAACAAATATACTGTTAGGCGCCTGAGTGTTTATTAAATAGTAGGATCGTTAACGTTCATTAGTAAGTCTTCACTAATTTTTCTTTTTATTTTATTAATGTCGAGTTCATGTTTTAATATGGCGACGTTTTCGACAGAAAAATTCTGGTTGTTTTTATTTATGTGTTCGTGCACTTGAGAGAGACTTTTTAACGGGAAGTTTTTACATTTTATTGTATAAGTGTTTCCTGGAAGATTGGATTCATTGTATAGTTATTTTTTAGCAAGTGGTAAATTGTCATTCGTAGAGTGTCCCCCGGTGTGGTAGCGGTAAGTCTACGAACATACAACGCTAAAATCCGGGGTTCGATTACACGCAGTGAACACAGCAGATAGCCCACTGTGGCTTTGCTCTAAAACAAACAGACACATATTTTTCAATATTCTAACAATGATGAACGACATACGAAAGAGATTTGTTGCTTAAAGACTGCGCTGATGTTGCAAAACACTTGAAAGTGTAGAAAAATGGCCTAACATTAACAAAAGGGGACACTAGCGGTACTTTAACCCCATTCAGTATTGTTGAATAATATGTTTCCCCCTTCCAGCATATATTTCATTGCAAGATGTTCTTGCGTTAATTTAACCTCAGACTGTATATATGTAACGTTTCCATAATTAGCCGCTAGGATACATGTAACCCAACAACAATGCCTGCTAGGACACATGTAACTCAATAGTAATGCCTGTTGGGAAACATATAATCTAACAACAATGCCTGCTAGGACACATGTAACTCAATAGTAATGCCTGTTGGGAAACATATAATCTAACAACAATGCCTGCTAGGACACATGTAACTCAATAGTAATGCCTGTTGGGAAACATATAATCTAACAACAATGCCTGCTATGACACGTGTAACCCAACAACAATGCCTGCTAGGACACTTGTAACACAACAATAATGCCTTTTGGGACACATCTAATCAAGAACAATGCCTGCTAGGACACAGGTAACCGAACAACAATGCCTGCTAAGACACATCTAATCCAACAACAATGCCTATTAGGGCACATACCTCTAATATGTAAATCTCAGAAACTGCATGTGAGAAAAATTTCCAAAAATGCTTAAAGCATTCCTTATGTATCCTGGAGCATTTATATTTTTTCTACTTTAAGAATACAAAAGTCTTATTGAAAGAGTTAAGGCTCCAAATACCGTGAAAAATCATAAAAGGAGCCGATCTGTTTTCACCTAACGACATTAAAGTACTTGAAGATATTGTTAATGACAAAGAAAGAGTATAGATAATTATTTCAATTTTAAGTATTTGCTGTAGACACTTTACCCAACTCAGTCCTTTATTGACCGAAATCCTGAGCAAAGTTTGGATTTTTTTTTTTTTTTTTT
>NW_013668106.1:48098-57727 GCF_000517525.1 Limulus polyphemus
ATTAGGGACGGCTAGCGCAGATAGCCCTCGTGTAGCTTTGCGCGAAATTCAATACAAACAAACAAACAAAAAGTTTATGATTAACTAAAGCATTAAGTTATTTTTATTTTATGTATTCGGAGGACAGTTAGTAACACAATTTATGTATTCACTTTTATACTTAGTGCCTGTTGTAAAAGTCCTGTTTCGAAAACGTTGTTCACATAATTTGGTATTTAAAGGACAAATGAATCACTGACTTTTTCCCCCATTTATATATATATCAAAGCGTGCTGGATCCACTTCGACTTGATGGTGTAAAACAGTTAAACTTGATGGGGTAATGAACCCACATCTTGTTTGAAAATTTTCCCCAATGTGCTTAAGAATGGTGATTAATATGAATCAATAACAGGATTTTTTTTTTTCGGGGACCAAGAAGAAGTAAAGAACGTAGTTTTCAGTTACTTACCAGGGATGATTAAGGCACGAAATTGGATCTAAGCAGGTACATCTTTGTATCTGATCTACAATTAAAACAGTATGTTAAATATTTACGCTCTTCAGTATTACTTTTATATTAATGTTGAGACGATAGAGCTGAATATTTCACCCTAGCAGTAGGACGATTTATTAAGTTCCCAGCAGGTGGTAATAGCATAATATTACATCATTGTGACTATAAGTCGTTGTAAAAGCTCTCAGGGGAGCAAGTAATTAATGCATTAGATCTTACCCATTATTTAACGTCAACATAAATCAATAAACCTTTACAAGCCAGAGACTTTTTTCAGACATTTCTCGTGACAACTTATTAACGAATGTATAGGTAAAAAAACACCTTTACAACTTATTATTAACAAACGTATAGGTAAAAAGAACACCTTTACAACTTCTTATTACGAATGTATAGGTAAAAGGAACACCTTTAAAACATATTACTAATGAATGTATAGGTAAAAAGAACACCTTTACAACTTATTATTAACGAATGTATAGGTAATAAAGAACACCTTTACAACTTATTGTTAACGAATGTATAGGTAAAAAGAACACCTTTACAACTTATTATTACGAATGTATAGGTAAAGGAACACCTTTACAACTCATTATTAACGAATGTATAGGTAAAAAGAACACGGTTAAAACTTATTACTAACGAATGTGTAAGTAAAAGGAACACCTTTACAACTCATTATTAACGAATGTATAGGTAAAAAGAACACCTTTCAAGCTTATTATTAACGAATGTGTAAGTAAAAGGAACACCTTTAAAACATATTATTAACGAATGTAAAAGTAAAAAGAACACTTTTTAAAACATATTATTAACGAATGTAAAAGTAAAAAGAACACCTTTAAAACTTATTATTAACGAATGTGTAAGTAAAAGGAACACCTTTAAAACATATTATTAACGAATGTGTCAGTAAAAGGAACACCTTTAAAACATATTATTAACGAATGTAAAAGTAAAAAGAACACTTTTTAAAATTTTTCTGTCTGTAGTTTTCATTTAATTTCAAATTAATACCACTTTACTGTAGTAATTAGATATACTACAACAACGTAGGTTGTTGTTTTTATTAAGCACAAAGCTACACAAAGGGCTATCTGTGCTCTGCCCACCACGACTATCGAAACCCGGTTTCTAGCAGTACAACAACGTAGGACGAGTGAAAGGAATTTTAAGTGTGAAAGAGTAGTTTAAAAACATGTACCTTTAAGTGGACCCAAACAGCAGCGATTATCCAGAAGGGGGAGGGGGCACTGGTTTCCCGGGACCTGTCCCCACTTCCCCTTTTTTTATTTTTCTGACAATACTATACAGTATATTCTTAAATAATGTTCTCAAGTTTTAACTTTTCATTATCAATTTTAAAGTTAATCTTTCTTTGAAACACTGCATGCAGGTGATGTTTTTGTTGTTTTTTTCAATTTCTTGTAACATTTATTTCGATATGCCCCCTGAAGTCCTTACATGGTCACGTATCATTGATACATTCAATGCCAGGTAGATTTGGATACCTTCTTTAGGTAACCCTGGATACGCCAATGCCAACGAATCTTTATGCATCCATTATTATATTTGCAAAAAAGAAATGTATATATATGGTTATGTATTTGTTTGTTTGCAGACATACCGCTGTGCCACTGGGGGGCATGGTTATGTAAACCCAACATATCTTTCTTTGTACGGGTTTCGGTATTACGGAATCTGCAAAAACAATTAAAACCAAGGACTCTCTGGCTAAAGTAAGATGTGACTACACTTTTTTATCTTTTCTAGGATCCCCATAAGTGAGGGGACGTGTTCTCATTTTGATGCTAAAATAATGTTTGTGTACTTGTTTGTATCTCAGGTTGAGGAAATAAAATAAAGTTATTGTGAAGCCGAGAATCAATTAATGTGGAAATAAAGTTACTATAAAACCGAGAATCAATTAACGTGAAAATAAAATTACTATGAAGCTGAGAATCAATTAACGTGGAAATAAAGTTACCATGAAACCGAGAATAAATTAACGTGAAAATAAAGTTACTATGAAGCCGAGAATCAATTAACGTGAAAATAAAGTTACCATGAAACCGAGAATCAATTAATGTGAAAATAAAGTTACTATAAAACCGAGAATCAATTAACGTGAAAATAAAGTTATTATGAAACCGAGAATCAATTAACGTGAAAATAAAGTTACTATAAAACCGAGAACCAATTAACATGAAAATAAAGTTACCATGAAACCGAGAACCGATTAACGTGAAAATAAAGTTACTGTGAAGCTGAGAACCAGTTAACATGAAAATAAAGTTACCAGGAAAAAGTCTGCCTCATTAAGAACATAAAAAATACCAGTTTTTACTGCGTACCTGCAAATGTTTTCTCAGAATTATTACAAATGAAGTAAAAATGTAACAGTATATATTATATATGTAACGTCAGATTGATTAACCCTCCTAATATTAAGGTATCATCCAAATTATGTGACGGCTCTACTGGATAATTAAATAATCATCTGTGATAACTTGTTTTTCATCATCATTGGACGCTAAAATAGGATGTGTCGAAATCAGTAAAAATTTGATCTAACGTAAAAACTGTGAGCACGTGATGTACCTATGTTACTAACCTGAAGCACATTAATAGAATCTTTACCAATAGGACTAGACGTGGCCCATGGTTAGCGTGTCTGGACTGTGACCCCTTGGGTTCGTTATTAACGTAAAAAAAAGCACTCCACTCCTAGGAGCAGTGAGTGTGCTATTAGAGTGAAAATCAAATCCCACTATTCGGTCAGACAAGTGTAGCCCATGAGATGGCGGTGAGTGTTGTTGACTAGCTGCCTTCCCTTTAGTCTGTGAGTTCAAACTTATGGACATTTATGCGCAGATAGTCCTCGTATAGCCTTGCGGGAAATGTCTAAAACAAGCAAACAAACAAAGTCGCAACTATGATGTAATCAGAGGTGACAAAAAAAATTAAAAAATTACAATTGAGAAATCGTACTGTACCATATAAATATAGACATTTTTTACAAAAGTTTTATCCCCCAATCTTGCCAGAATTTTTTTCACAAAAAAGTCTGCTCCGTGTAACCTATTTGAAACCTTGAGAATATTTATTTGAAATGAAATGAAATGGACTCCCCTCGTTTCTTGGAAAGTTCCATTGATACTTTAATTACATTTGATGTTTTATCTAATCTCTTTTTATATATTACTACATTTATATTATGAAACAAGTTTTTAAAGTGGAGCTTTACTCAGTAATTCGGTCGTCTTCGCTTTGTTCCAGAGCCATCATAGTGGTTTTCGTGTTCTACTGGGCTTTGCTTGGTCAACTTTAGTAACATAAAAAAAGAAGCTGGAAATTTTTTAGCATATGAAATCCTAATATCTGAATATTGACGTATTCAGTCTATCTCCGTCTCTCCGTTTCTTCCCAGAGTATTCCAGCGTACCAAATTAGATTTTCAGTGATGCTTCCAACAGCTTGTCTTCCAATAAGAATAGTTGGGGTTGGCTTCTCTGTCTAACCCAGCCACATAGTGTCAGGCTACTATTGGCAGGGGATTACGGAAGGCGGGTTAACACACACAATAGCAAATACGGAGAACAGGAAATTACGTAATAAACTGCACATTATATGCATCTTTTGCCTCTTATACCCTCCCTTCCTGCCAATATGGCGATTCACGATCGGTACCATTCCTAATATTGTTTAGTTTTTCTTATTAACGTACAAAGATTTTAAAATAAAGTAACATTCTTCCCAAGTTTCTCGAAACTTAAGACTTCAAGAGAAACCTATATTTTGTAGGGAATATCAATACTTGAGGTTTTCTTCGTGTTTTAAGAAAACACCATTACACACTTGTTTGTAGTTAAGCACAAAGCTATACAAAGGGCTATCTGTGCACTGTCCACCACGGGTATCAAAACCCGGTTTTTAGCGTTGTATGTCCGCAGACATACCGCTGTGTCAATGGGAGGCCCATTATACGCCCTTGGTTTGCTTATGTTATAAATTCGGTATATTTAAGAAATATTAATTATATTTTTTCAGTCCATTATATTATTTCCATACTAAACGTTTCTCCCTCTTGAATTTTCGACTTACAGACAAATGAGGCCACGCGATTGTGTGTATATATATATATATATATCTATGTCTAGGTCAATGTCTGTATTTTACAAATTTAAATTAACATTTTGGAGGATATGTATGTGTGCATGTTTACTAATAGTTCAAAACACAAGTTTCTTTTCTTTTCTGCTCAATTTTTTATCGGTATTTTCACGCCATAAATCACTCCAAAAACAGGATCCTCAAAATCAAGAACAGAAAAAAAAATAATATTCAAAATAAATTTCAGTCTATTTTGGGAGCATTTACTTTGACGATTTCCTAAATTACTTAATAAATGCTCCCCCACCCCCACCCAGTGGCACAGTGACAAGTCTTCGGACTTATAACGCTAGAACCTGGTTTTGATAGTCGTGGTGGGCATAGCACAGATAGTCTATTGTTTAGTTTTGTGTTTAATTTCAAAAAATAAACTTAATAAATATTCAAATAGTGCAATCAACACATTTTATATGTACGTATTGTTCACAAACGAAGCAATAGTTATTAAGCGCAGGAAAGTAATGCCATGCGTTACAGCAAAAACGCGCTTTGCAGCTTGGAGCCATGGGTAATTTACAAGAGTGACAGTGAAATCCCAATATTCGGGTAGACAAGTGTGGTCGAAGAGTCAGTGGTAACTGCTGGTTAATAAAGTTGCCTTCCCTCTAATCTATCAATTTTAAAATAGGGACGACTAAGCTTAGATAACTTCTGTGTAGATTTGCGTGAAAGCTCTGAGTAACAAAACAAAAGAGCGTGGTGTGGCCTAGTGGTTAAAGCGCTCGACTAACAATTTGCAGGTCATGGGTTCGATCCTCGTCCCCGAACATGCTCGCCCTTGTAGCCGTGGGGGCGTTGTAATGTGACAGTCAATCCCATTGTTCGTTGTTAAAATGGTAGCCCAGGGGTTGGCGGTGGCTGATGTTAAGTATCTACATTCCCTGCAGTCTATCATTGCTGCCCCTCCCAGTGGCACAGCGGTATGTCTGTGGACTTACAACGCTAGAAACCGGGTTTCGATACCCGTGGTGGGCAGGGCACAGATAACCCTTTGTGTAGCTTTGTGCTTAACTACAAACAAACTTAATATGACCCGCGAGAACTCAAATGCGTTGCCACAATTTGATCTGACAAAATATCCCAAGAACGTGTAAGTAAAAGTTCAATGGGCAACAGTTACAGCCCCAATAATCCACATTATTATATTAAGTGAACACATGAATATAAAAATTATCGGAAAACTGTGTAACATGTAGGTTCGCTATACCTTTGATAAAAGAAAAAGGCACAAACGATGTCGTATTATATATATATAATCAGAGTAAAATAGTTACATTGATTTTTGATGTTCATCTTTATTCTCACGAGATTCACAGCGATAACAAAAGTTTACCAAATCGGTTTCCGACCATTTATAGATTTATCAGGAACTGAGATGATCAATGCTGCTGAAGGTTTGTCTCCAGAAATAACCCTAACCCAGTAAGATGTGTGAATAAGACGTCAGCTTGGAATCATTTATACACATGATAATAATATATCCGACATTCGTGAGCTGTGTGCAGATAAGGATTCAAAACATCATCTGCAGAACAACGTAGTGGGTGTGTGTGTGTGTGCATTTATATTCTCCACCAGGGCTCGTGACCAAGAGAATAAATAAATCGGGATTAAATGGGACAGGCAGAGCACTCTGCTACCCCAATGTAACCTTAAATAACCTTTCAACGTTTGAAATCCAGTTAAAATAATGTGAATTTCTGTGAGATCTCTATCTCCTGAACACGGGCATTTAATCCTATTGGTCATCATATACAAAAATCTTCATATTGTACAAACCAGAAAGTAGGCCGCGGGTTGGCCCTGTAGTAGAGCTCTGGATTTCGGAGTTGTCGAGCCGGATCAAATCCGAGCGATACCATAAAATATCTCCTGTACTTTAAACTATGAGTTAGTTATAGGAGTGCCAGTCAATCTTTTAGCGTGGATGATGGATAACAGGAAGCTGCTGCTCGACTGCCTTCCCTCTAATCAACAGTGCAAAATTAGGGACGGTGGCAAATAGCATTATTAGTTTTGCCATAAATACAAATATAAACAGGAAATGTTAAAATGATAAAAGTTGTTACTAAGCACAACAGTAAAGATTTCATTTTAAAAACCGCACTTATTCGAATGAAAATTCAAAATCAGTTTCCGTTCTTACAAATATATTGCTATATTCGACCAGTTTAAACCAATTCCTCAGTTAATGTGCTGTTTTATTTTTCGTTATTAACGCAGGATATCATATACTCCGTATCCTCACCACCTAAACATTCACATCCTTGAAAAGAGCAGGAAGTAGTAAAATGTAAAATAAAGTAATAGTTACATGCATCGCAGACTTTCAATCACTGCTTCCGTCTGCTTGTAAGTTCCCATTCTTTGTTATCAAGAACACGTGAAAGAAAACCCTCTCTTCCTAGCGTCTCTACCACCCTCGGGATCACAAAGAACGGATTCACACCTTGCGTTCCAGGTGTCGGAGATAATTAGTTGATAATTCCTGAATTCTAATTATAATTATTTGGTCTCGGGTGATTTTCTTTAGAGTCAATCACTAGTAGTAGATAGAATCTCAACACAATACTCAGAGTATGCACGAGGCCAAAGCAGCAAGATAATCAGTTCACACAGTCAATTGACCCAAAATTTACTAATTTTCATATTCGCGATCCTCCCCTACCGATAAGAAGCTTATAGCCTCATTGATTAAAACATTAAAAATGTATAAATGAACAAAAAGTAACTAAACTACCGGTGATTTTATGTGGATTTCTGTTTATTGTCAAAATAGTTATTATTAGTAAATTTTAACAACGCTCTCCCGAAGGCGTTCAGCGACCTAGAATTTATGAAAAGTTGAACTAGCATGTTGTGTACTAACAGGGGTTTTACAAGAGAGGCTTTTTCCCTCCCCAACCTCCAAAAAAAAAACAAAAAAAGGCTCAGATGAGGTTCCCAACTGCTATTTTTTAGAGCGCGAGGGCCACAGCCAGCCGTTTGTCTTACTTCTGTTTCAAGCCAGCATTATTTCTATACTTTGCAAGACTGTGTCTCAAACGTTTGTTTGCAAATCTCTCAACCAAATTCTGCTCCTACGCGGGAGGGGGGGGGGGGGGTTGGAGGGTCCTCAAGCTTACTACGTAAGAGTATTGCTCCAGAAAATAGTAATGGCTTAACTATATTTTTTATGTTTTTCTCGATAACAACATTAATATGTAAATAACTTTAAAACTTGTATTCAACGTGCACATTATAGCTAAGCCTATTTTCTACAACACTCACACATATGTATAATCAAAATGTTGTTACAAATACTCTTTTTATGTAAAATCTTTAAAATGCACCATACCCTTTGTAATGCAGTGTTTTGTGTGGGCTGGGCGTGGCCTAGTATTTACTGTGTTGGGCTGCAATTTGAAATTCCAAGGTTCGAGCCCACGACATACTTCGCACTTTCAGCATTTGGCGAGTTATTAAACTGACAGTAAAGGGTAGAAGCGTACGCGGTCGAGCTGCTATGCCTGAACCTTGGGGTCTCTGACTTGGCCGTGAAGCCTGTGGGTCGCATAAGGTGCCAATCGAGTTGAAAATACAAGTATTTTAAGGTGAAGTAAGATCAGCTTACTTCAGAATATGACACATTGATCTATACGTCACTATGTGCATGGTGTGACACGCGGCGAGCGAACCGTGCTATTTATTGTGTGTATGTGAGTTCCATGTTATTAACATCTTTGTTACTTTAAATATAACACTACATTAGTAAATTGGCTCTATAATTTAAAGTGATAGCGTTCAGAATACGAAAGATTGTTTGTAAAACTCGGTGGTCGGCAAGTTGCTCGTTTCAAACAGAAACAAAAACACACAGTTAATCTGCTTCTGGCTTAAATCAGTTACCACATCGTAGTAAATTTCCGTTTTAACAACCCACATACAAGCGTGTAAGAATTGGCGACTACGAAGATATACGGCTTAGATTCGAACCTCGGGCCTCTCACACACCTGTTGAGTGCTCTTTCATGCAACTGAAATAAGAGGCTAACCCCCAGAGCGTGCCAGTAAGGCACTTTTTTAACAACTTAAACTACCAATAATTGTTGTTATTAACAAATATTACGCGAATAAAAAAATCTGTAATAGCTTATTGGAATTCTACGAGTTCAGGCAATTAATCTTATTACAAAAAAAAACAAAAACTTAAAGGATAAAAACAGCATAGACATGTTTTGTTTCTTGTCGTACACGAAGTTAGTAAGTTAATCTCCGGATTATAGTTTAAAACTTTTTATTTTTCATAATTCTAACATCATTGAAAATCTAAGTTCTGCTGTACTTGTTAGCCTTGACACAATTACAAGAAAAAGACTTGAGTTATACCGGTAATCAAAGATCTTTTGTTCTACGTTGTTATTTTCATTGTTATCATATCGATTTTTTTTTTGCCGCAAAAGGGCCTGGTATACTTACCGATTGGTGACAAAAATATTATATTTGAAACATGTGGAGGAAATAAAGAGGAAGCGTTAGACGTTTCTTATATCGGTGATATCCTTTTGTGAGTGTATAAATGCGCATTAGCATTTCTTTAAACCTAGAATCACTGATGAAGCTAGCTGGGACTCCCACAAGTGTTTTAACGCATTTTTCTAAACTACTTAACGCACCAAACAGCTTGTGGGTCTGTGACTTTATTAGTTACAGGGTTCTTAATAACGTTCTTGATTTTTCTCTCTCTCTTTCTCTCTCTCTCTCACACACAAAATTTGAAAACGTGCCGTAAATACAACGATTAATCCCACTATTTATTACTAAGGTGCTGTATGTTTGTTTGTTTCGAATTTTACGCAAAGCTATTCGATGGCTATCTAAGATAGCCGTCCCTAATTTAACAGCGATAGGTTAGATGGACGGCAGCTAGTCATCACCACCCACCGCCAACTCTTGGGCTACTCTTTTACCAACGAAGAGT
>NW_013668106.1:57855-72927 GCF_000517525.1 Limulus polyphemus
AAGCGCCCTAACCACCTGGCCATGCCGGGCCTAATTAACTTACAGCACCCATAAAGAAACCATGCTGTACTATGTACTGTATATTTCAAATGTTATAAATGATGTGTTTTTAATGTGTTACTTTCTCACCACTCACTTGAACTTGCGCATAATATTTTAGTCACTCACACAACAAATTCATATTGTGTACTGAACATTTAAAAATCGAGAAATTTTTAGATTGTAATTCATTCGATGGACTTTTTTTCTTCTTAGAATTAGCGATATCAGTGGATTCTGATTTGAATACTGTGTACCGTATTATTACACAGTGTACACCTGTTTTCATTATTGTTATGTAATTGTACTATGTTAACGATGGACTCTTAGATAGCGAGTACCCCCACTCTGTACTTTGATATTCTTCGCTAGTTATTGTATCACTGTGTTATTACTTCAAGAATGTTGTTTATAAGCTTCACTCCAGTTTCACAAAGCCTCTTTATATTTTCCCACCTTTCGTCACCGGATCCAGGAAACGGCGAACAGTCTGCTACTACTACCACCACAAAAATGCCGTGACGTCATAAAATGTAGCGCATAACTCTGACTACATAAACGAATTCTACGGACAAAAATACATCTAAATTCTCCCAGTTTGTTTGTTTTGTAAAGCACAAAGCAACGCAATAGGCTCGCTGTGCTCTGCCCACCGCGGGTATCGAAACTCAATTTTAGCTTATCGTTGATCCACCACTGGATTAGTAGGTGGGACAGAGATTGATTGTTGAAGGTATTCAAAATATTTGTAAATTTTTTGTAAATGAATTAATCTCCCACATCCAATCATTTATTTGTATTTTGTACTGTAAGTTAAGTTGAAAATATTCTTCAAGGTATTAGAATCAAATTATTTTCAGTTACTTAAAATAAGCAAATATATAAAACTGTTTGTTTTTTCTTAAGCTTGTTTGTTTTTAATTATGCACAAAGCTACACAAGGGCTATTTGTGCTCTGCCCACCACGGGTATCGAAACCCGGATTCTAGCGTTGTAAGTCCACAGACATACCGCTGTGCCACTGGGGGGCTTTTTCTTAAGCGTATAAAGGATTGTATGTTTGTTTTATATGCTTTGAAAAGGACAAGCTTAACTCTTGTAGACATACTTTACAAATCTGATTCTTAAATCCCTCTCAGTGACTCAGCGGTATGTCTGATGACTTACATCGATAAAAATCAGGTTTCAATACCCGCTGTGGGCTTAACAACCAACAAATAAGAAAACAAAAATCTTAAATCACATCGTGGTGGAGGAGAATTTCTTTCCTGCTGGAATTAAATTCCGAGAGACCATAAACGGTATATATTATGTGAGACAAAAACTGTGTATTCGTTTTTAATAAGCCTAAGTCCAGATATGCATAAAAAGTCAACAATAGGTTTCTACGCCTATGGTTTACGTTTCTTCACGCGCTTCTGTGCCTATAGGTACAACTGGCTGCTGTACCCTTCAAAACAATGAATATAACAGAACATTAACAACACGGTTTTCTCGTAATTTCAATATGTATTGTCACCAAAACGATTATCATAGCCAGGTGGTTAGGGCGCTCGACTGGCAATCTGAGGGTCGCGAGTTCGAATCTCCGTCCCACCAAACACCTTTCAGCCGTGGGGGCGTTATAATGTGACGGTCAATCCCACTATTCGTTGGTAACAGAGTAGCCTAAGAGTTGGCGGAGGGGGTGATGACTAGCGGCCTTCCCTCTGGTCTCTCACTGCTAAATTAGAGACGGCTAGCGCAGATAGCCCTCGTGTAGCTTTGCGCGAAATTCAAAACAAACCAAACCTTCAACTGTATGATCCTGGTGTAAATATTGATATCCGTCTATGTCTTATAATTCATTCAGCCTTCAACTGTATGATCCTGGTCCTCAGTGTAAATATTGATATCTGTCTATGTCTTATAATTCATTCTGCCTTCAACTGTATGATCCTGGTCCTAAATGTAAATATTGATATCTGTCTATGTCTTATAATTCATTCTGCCTTCAACTGTATGATCCTGGTCCTAAATGTAAATATTGATATCTGTCTATGTCTTATAATTCATTCTGTTCTAAAGATAGTATTTGATCGTGAGTATTTGATTCACAAAAAGTAGGATGCTTTAATATTGGAAAAATTCGATAAAAACTGATGGGGGATTATGTTTCCAAGACTGTACATTTTATGGTAACACACTTCGACTGATGGGGGATTATGTTTCCAAGACTGTACATTTTATGGTAACACACTTCGACTGATGGGGGATTATGTTTCCAAGACTGTACATTTTATGGTAACACACTTCGAAACCGACAAAAAACAAAAACAAAACGTCCAATTTTTACATATATTGAAATAAGAAAAATTGATAGCTCAAACATTAAATAAAGATATGTGTAATTTCTCTATATATATAAGTGTAATCAACCTATTTAATTTATATTATATTTAAGAAAAAACTTTAAAATCTTCAACTCAAGACCCACCCGTATCCAAGTGCCAATATTTTTTTTTCGCTAACCTTGATTATTACTTCAAGGTTTCAACCTTTAAGCCTATTTAAAACCTAGATACAAGCAATTAAAGAGTTGGTTGTGAAAAGACAAACCAACAAACGAGCATACCCGAAACCGCTTCCTGTTCACATCGCCGTACGTTCATGTGTTCATTTATGAACAACTTATCAGTGTTAAGGAGCTGCCATCCACGTACAACTTGGTAAGAGTTATGCCTTACATTAACACATATAGATCTAACGAATGCACAAGCTGGTTATTGTTCAGCTGTTTTAGATTAAACGAATACAATATCGGCGAAGATAGTGACGTTCATCAAATAAGCATTTCTTTGTTAGAATGTTAAAAAAAAAAAAACTGTATTTTAATTGTGGCACAACGACTCTTTGAACTTGGGGTTCTACGAAATGAATAGCGAATCCTAGCGGATAAAATAAATTAGAGCGTCTTGAAATTTATAATTCTGTTGTATTTATTTATGATTTTAGAATCCAGGTGGTAGCATCCTTTACACGGACGTAATTAATTAATCAATAAAAACATAAACTTGGATTAATATTCAATTGGCGCTTGTTTCCAGTCTCAGAAATACAATAAAATACCAAATAACTTACTATACAGGATAAGAGAAAATCCCCGTGGTTAATATTTTCTAACCTAATTCATTCCAATATATATATATATATTTAGAACGTGGTTATTTTTATACACATCTACATATTTACCCTCTAGCCCTAGCCGGGCGTGACCTATGATTATTGTGCCGGTGGCCGGAAATAAAGTCACAGGAAAAAGTCACAAAGTTTTTAATACCAAAATACAATGTAAAGTAATACAATAAAAAGCATTTTAAAGTTATTTATTTATTGGAATAATAGCATGATAGGTAAGATTACATGAAAAATACTTGGCATACACACATTAATAACATAACTGTTGTACAATGAGATATATATATATATATAAAGTAAATGAGGAACAAGGCTACTAGCCTGGCTTGCCACCACCTGAAGAACACGGCTTTACATCTGATCCGAGGAAGGTGGTGCCTGACCTGACCTCACATGAGATCAGTCCGGATTACAATCCTGGATGGATCCTCTTACATTTCGTACATTATGTATTGAATTTATTAACACATCTTCTGATCTAAGCATTTCGTCAGTATGATTCGTTGTGTCACGCTTTTTGGTCAAACAGCACTCCACAAACAGTCTGTTAATTTGACAAGTGTATTTATATGTAATGCAGAGTCAAGCGCACTTTTCAGGCACACATGAGGTCAATCATCACATGAATGAATGGAATAATTGAATAATTTCACTTCTATGAACTTAAAAAATTATAAACATAAATTTTCATATTGTGACTTTTTCCCCTAAATTCGTTTTGTCGGACTGTAAGTTCGAGGGTCTGAGTTCGCGTCCCGTTGTTGCAAAAAAAAAACGCTCTGCCCTTCTGCATTCGTTATAAGTGGCAAAATCTCACTATTCGATTAAAGTAGCCCAAGAGTTGGCGGTGGGTCTTGTTAACTAGTTGCCTTCCCTTTAACTTATCAGTTCGAAATTATGGACGGCTAGCACAACTATAACTGTTATCAGAGCCGGCATTTGGGTCAGGCAGGCGAGGCAGCTGCCTTGGGCCTCGCGCCATGTTTTTATAGTTTTTTTGTTTGTTGTTGTTTTTAGAGGGCATTAGTAGCTCATGTTTACAATGAGATAAGCCTAAGCTGAATTCAGTTTGCCTTATTGAATTCACGGGTGTATGCAGTATTCTTGCAAAGTTAGCATATATTTTTGTTTTTGAAGTTTTATAGTAAATTTAACAATATTCCGAAAATATTTCATAGAAGTTTAGTATTTGCTAGTTTTAATTAAATAACTATCCAGTGTACTAGGGTAATAAATAAATTAAAATCTGTACTGGGATTGGCTGTCACATAATAAAGTGGGTTGATTGTTACATGCGACAACTAACCCCACTACTATAAATAATGCATGAGTTTAAGTTTAAAGTTGTGATATTTAATTAGGAGTTGTCTTATAGCTGACATAAAATAGCTTGAATATATTTTAAGGTTAAAATAGAGGCTTATAGGAGCATACTGCATAGCTCGTGTCAGAATACGAATGAATGTATGTTCTGGATGTAAATGTTGGCTCGAATATTCTGGATGTAAATGTGGGCTCGAATATTCTGAATGTAAATTGTGGGCTCGAATATTCTGGATGTAAATTGTGGGCTCGAATATTCTGGATGTAAATGTGGGCTCGAATATTCTGGATGTAAATGTGGGCTCGAATATTCTGGATGTAAATTGTGGGCTCGAATATTCTGGATGTAAATTGTGAGGCTCGAATATTCTGGATGTAAATGTGGGCTCGAATATTCTTGATGTAAATTGTGGGCTCGAATATTCTGGATGTAAATGTGGGCTCGAATATTCTGGATGTAAATGTGGGCTCATGACGCCAGTACTCCTGGTCATCAATTGTCTTATATTTGTCACAATTGTGATTCTTGTAATTCCGCTTAATGATTTTTAATCTGATTAGGCCTACACGTAACATTTTTGTTGTTTAAATTGTATTCAATTGTATTTATCCTTACGTTTCATTTATTCTAAAGAAATATCACACCATTCTTGAAATATGTATAACATTGTATTCCTTGCTACCTCAATCATTATCATTATATGTGGATATTTTTATAACTCATCTCTTGGATATTTTGATCATTATAACTAAATATATTATTGATTGAGGATCATTCATACTATTGCTTCAATACCACTTTTAATTATCAATATTCCTTTGCTTATTTTAAATGTCGTAACTGTTAATTATTGTAATATATATATATATACAATAAATAAATTTATATATAATATATTATAACATTTATTCAAAACATATTTTGTATTATTTTCAGACCTAATAATGTCTAGCTAGTAAGCGGAAAAAGTTGCAGCTGAAATCCAGAAACAAGCCAATCGATGCTGAAATATATTAAAATTAGCAGTGGTGATATAGAAGGACAAGAAGAAAAAGATGTTAGTGATTTTCAAATAGTAGAGCAAAACCTAATTACCATCCCGAATGGTTCTGAAGAAGAAGAATAAAAAGATGTTAGTGATTTTCAAATAGTAGAGCAAAACCTAATTACCATCCCCAATGGTTCTGAAGAACAAGAATAAAAACGTATGGAAACAGTAATACGAGTACGCAAGAAAAACATGGGCCATTTACAGTCATTCAAGTAAGTTCAGATAGCCAGTAGATTTCCAGAAGTGATCCTGCACTTTAGCCAGTTACTCTCAACCATAATATGATTGTTTTTTGTGTTTTTTTTTAGTTGAAATGGGCCTATTAAATGTGATGTTGTGCATTTTCCCACTAACGAAGCTGGTAGACATTTTAGTGCGGCATATTATTAAACTCAGATTGCCAAATGGTGAATTGATTGATCGGCGATGGTTGATGTATTTCAATTCGGCCAATGCTGTGTACTGTTTTGTTTTTTAAACTTTTCACTTTACCTATAGCTACCAGCAGTGGATTGGCAAAAGAAAGCATTTGTTATTTGAAAAACATCAATGCAAAATTATCTGAACACGAACAAGATAAAGACCACATTGATGCTATGATGAATTGGATTGAACTGCAGAAAAGATTAAGAAAGGGAAAGACGATTAATGAAATTAATGGTGAACTTAGTAAAAAAAAGACAAAAACGTCGTTGGCAAATGTTATCGAACGCATTGTCTTCGAACATTATTCCTTCATTCCTGTGGAAAAAACACATTAGAGAAACCTTAACTTCGAACATTATTCCTTCATTCCTGTGGAAAAAACACATTAGAGAACCCTTAACTTCGAACATTATTCCTTCATTCCTGTGGAAAAAACACATTAGAGAAACCTTAACTAATTATCTGCTTGTCTTTCTAAAAAAAATGAAGTTATTGGTAGATCGGTATGGCTTCAACATGAGAGGGAAACATTTGGATGTCCAAAAACGTGTTCTGGATCTTAATAAACGTGCTTTCTATGTTTCATGTGGATGTCATTCATGGAATTGATATGGCAAGATGCTCTGTAACAGTAATGTCTTTCTTTGGCATTTTACAGGGACTGTATGTTATATTTTCTGGTTCTGTGGGACGATGGTCAATTTATTATGTTCAACTGAAATAAAGATTATCTATGACTATCTATCTGTTTTGGCCGGGCCTTTCCTTGGGCCTCGCACTTGACTATCTATCTGTTTTGGCCGGGCCTTTCCTTGGGCCTCGCACTTGCTAAAGCCGGCCGTGATTGTTATGTCGGTTTTTGCACAAATATCCGAGGGGAAGGGGGGGGGGGACCGAACCCAAACATATTTGTAAAAGTAAAACATCACGGAGTTCTCTGTAATATTAGTTACTTGGCGAATATAGAACGGTATTATCCTGCCGGGTTCTGAAAGGTTGGACATCCCTATCAAAATGAACTTTGACGTACATCCATCAAAATCTGTCATTAGTTAGCTATTTGTGCTTTCATAATCCATATTTTAAAAATTAATTCGATTGTAAAGATTTTGAATCTTAGTCAAGCAGAAGCTGAAAGATGTCTATTTTTTTTAAAAAAAAAGAACATATATAGAGAGGTCCTATATGTGACTCACTAAACTTTGTTTCATTCAATTCCGCCATATTGGATCTCAAACATTCCCTTCTTGTTTCTTGATATACCTTTCTTTATGTGCATTGCTGAGGTGTAAAACAGCGTCAGATAACAAAATATTAAAATACGAATGTAACACATGACGTTCACGTCCAACATAGCGGATCAAACTATAGCCACGTGACTTTTAGACATCAGTACAAGATGTCTAAATTATAGTTCAAGTGTTATTCGGTATTTATTGTTTTGATTTTGTGATTACCTGAATTCAACAAAATAAAAGTACACACATAGGTTACACCCGAATTTAACGAGAAAGAGCTTACAAAGCTTAAATACAATGAAAGAACAAATCTGTTGTTATTGTATTTTATTATTTACACGTATCATTAAGATGTCTGCTTTTATGCTGGCTTTAAAAATGTGAAGAGCTATTCATGAATATAAAGTTTAACCATGTGGACATTTTAACACATATTTAAATACTTAAAACATCGACTGTTTCTGGTAACTCTGTCTGGCTTACGAGACGTTTCAAGAGTATAGTGTTCCTGTCCGTTTATCAATCAAATGTGGGCGAGCGCTGGAAACCCTTTCAGCCCGGGCGTTCTCTTGTTGCAACAGTCCATCGTAACGTCCGCTGTTTTATTCTTTGTCCCTGTGGGCATAGCTGTTGTATAGCGTGAGCCGCACGTGCTGTCGCCGCCTGTCGACCTTTAACCACCTACTAGGGAAAAATTGAATTTTCAAAAACTTTCTCAGACCTAATGTTTTAAGACTGTTTGTCTTACATGTCTGTTATTATAATATTAGTTGTATAGAGTTGATCTTTAAAACCAAATGTGGGAATTACTTGACAATTATGATCAACAGCAGTGTTTATCAGGTAACTTTTTAACACTGTCTGTCTTACATGTCTGTTATTATAATATTAGTTGTATAGAGTTGATCTTTAAAACCAAATGTGGGAATTACTTGACAATTATGATCAACAGCAATGTTTATCAGGTAACTTTTTAACACTGTCTGTCTTACATGTCTGTTATTATAATATTAGTTGTATAGAGTCGATATTTAAAACCAAATGTGGGAGTTACTTGACAATTATGATCAACAGCAATGTTTATTAGGTAACTGCGTATGTGTTATGTGTTTACATTGTGAGAGATACTGAAATTAGACATTAGTGTTATTAAATTATGGAAGATATACAACCGAAGTTGTTCACTGGTGTTTATTTTGGAAGCTAAGCTTAAATGAACTTAATTTTTAGGGTACATACATAACCTCACTTAAGTACCTTTCATAAAGTAAACTAGTGTACTTACTTTATGAAAGGTACTTAAGTGAGGTTATGTATACTAGGGTACTTACTTTATGAAAGGTACTTAAGTGAGGTTATGTATACTAGTGTACTTACTTTATGAAAGGTACTTAAGTGAGGTTATGTATACTAGTGTACTTACTTTATGAAAGGTACTTAAGTGAGGTTATGTATACTAGTGTATTTACTTTATGAAAGATACCATGCATGAGCTTAGGCGTGTGTATATGGGGGGGGGGGGATATGCCCTCATAATCTATAATTTCCATTGAAGATTACAAAAACATTTTCGCGGTGACATGTCAACAGACCCCTCTAGTATACGGCTTCCCCATTTTCTTCTTTCTTCCAAATGTAGTGCCTTGTTATAGATTTCCGCCTACGCCCCCGAGTTTGTTCAAGTACGTGCTTTCATTGTCGGAGATATTCAGCTTAAATTTTTGTTCTTTCACTCTTTGTCAGTTGTGAGCGATATTTCCCTAATTTTTTTTTTTTTTAGTATTTCAGCCTCCTGATAAAGTGGGGTTTTGTTGGGTCTTTGTTTTCGAAGACCACTTTTCAATTTTCTTTTTCTTGAGAATCCGTTATCCGGTAATTCATAAACCGCATGTGCACGGTTTTTAAATGTATTTTTCCAAACACTTGAACAAGATGTTTTACAAGCCTGATTTCTATTTTATTTGGTTAACGTTTCGCTGTCGAGTAACACCAGACCCATGTTTTGTACTGTTAAAATCAGACCCATATTTGTTCTCAGGTCAAATCCGACTAGTACTCGCTGTTCGACTAGATGAAGACCATGTTTAATGCCGGTTTGATCAGACCCATATTTATTTCCAACTCAGTTCAGACCCTTGCTTGCTACCAGCACAGATCAGACCCATAATTACTGCCGGATTAGACGAAACCTATACTTTCTGCCAGCTAAGTTCAGACCCATGCTTAATGACGGCTCAGATCAGACCTTGGCTTATTACTGATTTAGATCATACCTATACTTACTGTGGATTAGATCAGGTTCATACTTACTGCCGGGTTAGAACAAATCTACACTTACTGCCAGCTCAGATCAGACCAACGCTTACTGACGGCTCAGATCAGACCTTTGCTTAATTACCGGCTCAGATTAGCTCTATATTTACTGTGGATCAAGTCCATAATTATTGTCGGTTTATAACAGACCAATACTCACTGCTAGCTCAGATCAGACCTGCCATGACAGTTGTTGGACCTTGCACCCGCGAAGAACTTCGACTTCGTGCTAGTGTTTTAGTTTCTAAGCAATGAGGAAAATATATTTCTGTGATGTGATGTGATATAAATATGCTTGTAACTCGTTTGTTCCAGAAAAATAGTTTATTTGTTTGTTGTTGTTGGTAAGCACAAAAGTACCCAATAGGCTATCTGTACTCTGCCCACCGCGGGTATCTAAACCCGATTTTTTGCATTACAAATCCTCAGACTTACCGCTGAGCCACAAGGGGAGGAGATAGTAAAATTTAGAAAATTTGTGAATATAATTAAAATGGGTGCATGTAATCTGTGCAATATTTTGTCGAAATCACATAAATATTTTTCAATAATAGAACTATAACATGCACTTAAAAAATAAGATAAATTATCCATTTTATATTTGACAATCCCAGCTTTTTTTTTACAGGTTGTTATTAATTAAAGAAGCTGTGAATTTCAAGAAAAATGTGGACTAAAAGAAGTACACGTGTTTCGAAATTCGCCAAGTGTGAATTAATTACACACACACACACATGTATTACAAACACCAGGACGTCTTAACATCCGCAGTAATTAGTCAAGATGACAGACAATACTTTGAAACGCTGCCACCAACTGCTAATTGGGTAACTTCTGAAGCGCTGAACTAATTTCAGTCTCAGCCGAAGTTGCTCAAGGAGTAGCGTGATTTGTAATTTTACAGTTAAACAAGCCGTTACGAGGAGAATATCCAGCCTTCTGCCAAGCCCGTAAAGTGATTAATGGTCAGTATAGTGGCGAGTCATTCTTGTTTGTCTGTCGAGCTTTTGATTTATGGTCGTTTACAGACGTATCATCCGGTGATACTGCAAGTTCGTCGACTAAACGTAAAACAAACCTAGAAACCTGTGATTCCGCAAAACATGAGTAAGATGTGTAAATTACGAAAAAAAGCTGGAAAGCAGGGGGTCATCAGAAGATTTGAATTTTGCTCAAAGCTACACGAGGGATATCTGCGCTAGCCGTCCTTAATTTAGTAGTGATAGATTAGAGGGAAGGCAGCAGTCAACACCACCCACCACCAATTCTTGGGCTGCTCTTTTGCCAACGAATAGTGGAATTGACCATCACAGCATAATGCCCCCCTGGCTGAAAGAGCGAGCATGTTCGGTGACGGGAATTCGAACCTGCGACCTGTAGATTGCGAATCGAGGGCACTAACCACTAGGCCAGCCGGGCCGTCTGTGACGGGGATTCGAACCTGCGACCTGTAGATTGCGAATCGAGGGCCCTAACCACTAGGCTAGCCGGGCCGTTACCAGAAAATATATATATATACTTTATTTGATCTTCATTGGTTTTGTTACGATGATAATCCAATGAAATAAATCCAAACGTCCGAAGTTCCCGACCTAAGCTGTATTATGCATTACATGAACTCTTATAAAATCCTGCTATTTCTTTAGTGTCTCAATGCCTTCCCGTTTAACAAAATCAACTTAATTGTTAACATTCAAGTGTTACTACGTGATATATGCATTCAAATTATCAACACACGTTTGGTAAAAATGATGTCACTGGACTATTATTAATGACCATTTGTTGCTGTTACCACTGTCGGACCGGTTGGAAAACAATTTATTAAACCTTGAGTAGGATTTGAACCCTGGATCGCTCGTATTGCAAATGAATGCCCTTCCAAATAAGCTGTTAAGTAAGGGACTTTTTCAACAACGCCAACTAATACAACAGGAATAGGATAATCAACTTAACTTCTTGGTGCGCCCTTTTAGCTTGGGGCAACATGGTGTATACCAGTTTTCAACCTTCATTTCTGATTCCTATCACTGAAATAATTCGCTTAGTTACTATTTTCTTTGAGGAAAAACTACTTGAGCGACACCAGTAAATCAAGAAAGCAGAAATAATCAAGCCAAATAATTGAAATTTATAGCATAAAAACCAAAACTGGAAACCGCAAATAAAGTTGCCGACATGTATATATATATTTGCGTGTGCGACAGGTCATTCACGGGTGTAATGGCACCAGTTGTCTTAAGTTAATTAAAAGCCATTCTTGAAAAATGCTAAATGGTAGGGGTTTCTAGAATTATTGAAATTTGTAGCATAAAAACCAAAACTGGAAACCACAAGTAATGTTGCCGACATGTATATATATTTGCGCGTGCGAGTGCGACAGGTCATTCACGGGTGTAATGGCACCAGTTGTCTTAAATTAATTAAAAGCCATTTTTGAAAAATGCTAAAGGGTAGGGGTTTCCAGAATTATTAATCCAGACAAATATGAAGTATTGATATTAAAAAATAAAAAAAGCTGCACTCTATTGTAATTAACATACTATTGTTTCGACCATCTAGAATAATTGAAAAATACGATACCAAACAAATGACAAACTCACTTCTTTAATCGTCTCTTATTTCAACCAGTCAAAACGTCTGGGCCCCGGCATGGCCAGGTGGTTAGGGCGCTCGACTCGCAATCTGCGGGTCGCGGGTTCGAATCCCCCGTCACACCAAACATGCTCGCCCTTTCAGCCGAAGGGGCGTTATAATGTGACGGTCAATCCCACTATTCGTTGGCAAAAGAGTAGCCCAAGAGTTGGCGGTGGGTGGTGATGACTAGCTGCCTTCCCTCTAGTCTTGCATTGCTAAATTAGAGACGGCTAGCGCAGATAGCCCTCGTGTAGCTTTGCGCGAAATTCAAAAACAAAAACAAACAAAACGTCTGTAAAAAAAAACAGACGTAGAAACAAAGAAAAACTCGTTATGTATTTTAAATTACATGTTAGTTCTTGAAATAATGATTTGTTTAATATCTGTAAAATGATCAGTTCTTCTTCCCACAGTGTCAGTATTTAACCTTTCTATCATAGTCCTTCAATTTTTCCAGATTTGCCCTCCAGTGGCACAGCGGCATGTCTGCGGACTTACAACGCTAGAAACCGGGTTTCAATACCCGTAGTGGGCAGAGCACAGATAGCCCATGGTGCAGTTCTGTGCTTAATTACAAAGAAACAAATGTTCTTTTCTAGTTATGACCAGAGAAAATTAAAACGCTGAAACTCAGCAAAACGACTAGACATCAACTATAGTGAATATTTTTTGACATTCTGTGAAATTGAATAATATGCTATATTATAAATCGTTAAGTACAATCAATAATGTCATTCAGCCAGAGTGTTCGTGAAGTGTCGATATATATACATATATGTGTGACAGCAAAACGCGTAATCCTCTAATGCGCATGAATCCCATCTCTCCCTCCCAGAATCGTAAGTTGAGTAGCTTATCTTTAAATTGAACTACAATAATAATAATAATACAACGTCTTAATGGTCAAGTTACCGACTTTTTTTTTACCGTTCTCTACCGTTAGGGTCTACTTACTGCATTACGTTGATTAATTTTAAGTTTTTGTCTCTAACAATACTCTGTGTAGAGAACTGATCCAGACAAGAAATATATTACTCATTCTCTATATAAAATATCTGGTCACCACAGTAGTAATACAATAGAATTGAATGCAGTGTTGATATTGTTTTCGTTTACATTTTGTGATTCGTGTGTTATTAGGGACAATGTTCTCATGGTTCCACAAGCATTCTGGTGTATAAACGGTTTGTAAACATATGTTTAAAAAGCCAAACATTTGCGGAATTCAAGTCAATGTATCTAAATCACTTTACAACTTTAAAAAGAGCAATGAAGTCTTTTCTCGAGTTGAGATTTTCATGTTGGCTGTTTTATTATATTCCAAGTATAACAGGTCTACGTTTGTGCCACTATATTGCCCAGTGTGTGTGTGTGTGTTTTGTCCTAACGAAATAAGTTATATCTAGTAAGGCGTTACAGAGTTCATGCTACTTTGAAATCCAACGCCCGTTCCAAACATAAAGGGGCGTTAACTTATTCAAATCCAACGCCCCTTCCAAACATAAAGGGCGTTAACTTTTTCTTTGTGGCGTTTTCGTAGAAACGCACCTGGAATCCTTTAAAAACAACAAAAAAAATTGGAAAAAAATCTAAATCGCATGCTCAACAGATAGCACGTGATCAAAATTTTGAGGGTTGGTGCACTGGGTGAGAAAAGGGGGAGGAATCCCTCATTTCTTGAAGGCCAATATACTATCTTTTAACTTACGTAAACAAAAAATGGTACTTGTAGAATTACATGCTGATTTTTTTTTTGTTTTGTTTTTTCTTGGTTCACCAATACTCAGTATTATATCGTGACGTGGTCAACACATCTCTCACGAAAGTCTCTTAACACCACGTGGTCAACGCTATTCTCACAAGACAGCCACCTGTAGCCTCGGTTCCGTGAGAAACAGCGATATGTGACTTGGAACATTAGTTTCCAAAATCATATTTTCATTCCTCCGGACTATAACGTGAAAGTCTCAATCTTTCCACCAGAGCAACATCATCTTTATGTATCGCAACTTCTGAATAGTTACATCTCAATCTTTCCACCAGAGCAACAGCATCTTTATGTATCGCAACTTCTGAATAGTTACATCTCAATCTTTCCACCAGAGCAACAGCATCTTTATGTATCGCAACTTCTGAATAGTTACATCTATGTGATAGCATATAGTGAATTACAGCATCCTTGAAGAAAGAGCAACTCGTTCAAAAAATCCATTTTGTTATTGTTGTCTTAACTTTTTCTCGACCTGTGCTCTTCTAGATTTAGAGTTACCTCGTGGCCAACATAATGAAACCAGAAGTAAATATACCTATTAATATTGGTTTTCCTAATATTGTAGAAGGTTTTAAAAGAAAAACCTTTCGACGCACTACTCAAGTCTTCATCTTGCCATTCTTATAACTCGAGACCTCAACTTTCTGATCAGATTTTTTTTAGTATTAAGAAAGGTATAGTATTTGAAATAGTTAAATACAACGATTTTATTTACCTTTCACGCTCGGTGCACTCGAATTGAAGCTTATGGTTTCAGTAGAGTAAAGCCTTGGGGTTATCTTACCGGACTGTGAATCCGAGGTTCATGGTTCACGTCTCGTTGCCGTAAACACGCGATCCACACTTTGGGGCCATGGATGGGTGCGTTATAATAATGAAAGTCAAATCCTACTATTCAGTTAGAGTAGCCCACGAGTTGGCGGTGGGTGCTGTTGACTAGCTGCTTTCCTTCTAGGTTATCAGTTCAAAATTAGGGACTGCTAGTGCAAATAGTCAGTACGGAACGGTAAAGAAATAGTTACGTAGGTTTGTTTGTTTTGAATTTCGCGCAAAGCTACACGAGGGCTATCTGCGCTAGCCGTCCCTAATTTAGCAGTGT
>NW_013668106.1:73853-77557 GCF_000517525.1 Limulus polyphemus
TATCTCATAGAAACAGATTACGGATCGTGTAGCTTTTCGCGAAATTCCGAAAACAACAACAACAACCCTCTTTATCCAGAACAAGTTTGATATTATACTATTCTTAAACAGACAGGATGGTATGTATAAATTAAATAGATGTTTGGATAAATTACTATACATACAGGAAGACGAAAAATATACATTTCAAATTTATTGATTATCAAATTGAGAGCAGAATCAAACTAATTTAATTACACTACATGTGTACTTTTTATACCATCAGTAATTAATTAACTAGCTGTTCCACACCTTACACCTTATACTTATCGATCGTCAGTTAAATATACTGACTCTCCTTGACGCCAAACAAAACTCGGTGAAAGTACTAATCCACGCCTTGACTACAACCCCTGAAAGAAATCTAAAGACACTGGTCCACGCCTTACACCCTCCCCGAAATAAATTTTAAAATGCTGATCCACGCTATAGGCCAGGTGGTTAGGGAGTTCGACTCGCAATCTGCGGGTCGCGGGTTCGAATTCCCGTCACACCAAACCTTTTAGCCGTAGAGGCGTTATATAGTGACAGTCAATCCCACTATTCGTTGGTAAAAGAGTAGCCCAAGAGATGACGGTGGGTGGTGATGACTAGCTGCATTCCCTTTAGTCTTACACTGCTAAATTAGGGACGGCTAGCGCAGATAGCCCTCGTGTAGTTTTGTGCGAAAATTCAAAACAAACCAACAAATCCATGTTGTTTACTTACGATAAAACAAAACGAGGGTTGATTTACAATTATACCCAATAATATAATCAGCAAATCCAGCAAAAATCAGTTCCTCTCATCACAATATACTGATTCAAGCCTTGCATTTCAAGGAATCAATTAAGGCATTGACCCAGAGCTCGTGGTTAGTAAAAAGAACTAAAAAAATGGCCCACGCTTTACACCCACCAATAGTGAGCCCAAGATGTTAATTCACATTTGCACCTAAGGTATTTTCTCATCTTAATTCAATCGATAATAAAGTTAGGAAAAACAAACGACCTTTATAATCCAGATAATTATAAGAGAACGTTTATTTTAACCAGTTAATCTTTTAATTATCTGGAGTGTTAAGGTCTTTTTTTTTTAACTTTATTATCAAAGCGTGTTACTCAGTGGCACAGCGGTATATCCACGGACTTATAGCGCAGTTTCAGTACCCGTGGGGAGCACAGAAAGCCCATTTTGTAGCTTTGTGCTTAACTTCAAACAAAGACAACATATAATTCATTCGAGATATTACATTAAAAAAAAACACTTAAAAAATCTGAACCTGTAGCTTTATTTATTTTATGGTTCTCAAACAGTGATATGTTGTGACATTTTATCTATTGGCGTTGTAACCCAAAACTTAAATGTGCCCTAATTTCAGGATGAATGTATGATTAATAATTGGAAGTCCTGTTCTTAAATGGCAAAAGAATAACAAACGAAGACGACAGCAAATGAGGTGTAAAAAAAAAAAAAGAACTGACAACAAGGAATCACATGGTGGGACAGCGATAAGTTTACGGATTTACAACGCTAAAATCCGAGGTTTCGATTCCCCGCGGTGGCTTTGTTCTAAAACTAACAAACAAAGACAAGAACACTGCAACTCTGACTTTAATGGTGTGTTCACGTAGTATCTGGGTGATTTTATTCAAGTAACTACTACTCATTATGTAGCTTGTTCTGTGTATAGTTCAATGATTTATTGGTTTGTTTATTTTTAGAGCAAAGCGGGAAATCGAACACCGTATTTTAGAGTTGTAAATCCGTAGACTTCCCGCTGGGGGGGGGAACAATGATTTGTTAAATTAATGTTTAATTCGTTCGTTAGCGTATGTATTTTTGGTTTTCGATTTAACCAAGATTTACATTTCGAGAAGTTTCCGAGTACATAATACTCAAGCACGAATTGAAATGATTCGGTGCGATTTAAATTCATGAGTTAGTACTCGAACAGCACTAACTCTGAAAAATATTATCTATAATGCAAACTGTTACTTCACGGGGAACGAAACCTGATTTTTAGCGTTACAAGCCTTTAGACTTGCCGCCGAGACTCTAGTTGGAGGTATTCGTTGTGTTTTCTCATTATGAGGGGGGAGGTGGAGAGTTCCTGTTCACCAACCAGTATATTCCATTCCCTGTGTTTCTTCATTATAGGGCAGGACAGTTTGCGTTTACCAACGGTATATTGTACTTCCCGTATTTTTTAAGATTGAATTGTATTGCTGGTGTTTGATTTTTCTTTTTCATTTAATGACTTAGTTTAAATTTCCGACAGAATAAGAAAGTAACATTTATTTATTTTTTTATGTTGAGCTTAAACAAAGATAGTAAAATAACTTGTTTATATCGTATTAGATGTCAACCAAAACAATTACTCTGTTTAATATAAATGCATCGAGTCTTCTGATTTGTCACGTACAACATCATTAGTTTATCTGGACGACAGTGGGCCGAATCTTCTTCTTTTTCTCTTCCTTTCATTCGAAATATTCAACAAGAAATGTTTTTCTTGCCTTAAGGGACATCGAATGAACTGCACACGCGTGCACACACCGTGTTAAATGATGAAGTGGGGTGGGCAACTGAGTTTTAGTCTTGTGGAAGACGTAGACGAAAGGATCAGGTAGAAATGGAGGACGAAGATAATTTCGAATATAATTCACGTTGCTCCATTTAGTTTCGTCACCTTGTACAAAAGTAGACGTTCGTTTAATAATCAAACTGAACAGAAAACATCTGAGACGAACAGTAGCAGTGAATAAACATGCTTGAGAAGGTGTATAGAAGGGCGGTGTTAACAAGACCTTACCTTAGCACGTCGAAACAAGCTTCTTTTTTCTTTCTGTTTTTTTTTTTGTAGATGTGGATAATAAGCTCGTTAAGTAACCTTTAGTGCAATTTCACATTGAAGAAGTAATCTAAAAAAGCTTTGTTTCGGACCAAACACAAAAGCATAAATTATGTTTTCTAAGTTAGGACAGAACTGTTAAGTTGTTTGTTGTTAAATATAAAGGTGCACAATGAGCTATCAGATGCTGTGTGTCCACCGTAGGGATCGAACCCTAAATGGTTGCGTTATATGCGTTCAAGCTTACTGTTGAGCCACTTACAAATAACCCGTAAGTCTACGCTGATTGGTTATGCTTTTTATATCACTATAAGTTAAATAACATCTTCAAGGTACTGACATAATGAAGCGATCCATGTTATGTTGAATCACCACATAGAAATACTGGGGATAAATCTATAAGTAACAGACTGTTCATTTAGTGCACTCGGTAGATTGTATTGCACTCTATCGCTGTCAGTGTGAAACGGGTATCCTAAACCGACGCCTGTATGACGTAATTTTCAACTACGAGTTTAATGACTTGGATTTCCCCAAAAGATTGGCGTGCGTCTGGGAAAACCCCGTTCTGTCACCAAGGCTTCTAAACGCTTTATAGCCCCCTTAGTGGCAGGAACACTGACGCACTTAGTTTATTTTCTAATTACTTTGTATAATTGATACACAAACTTCACACTGAGCCGAATACACTAAATTCACACTAAGCCTGATACACTAACTTAAACTGAGTCTGAAACACTAAATTCACTATGATATCTTATGTGCAATGTTACTAGGGGGGACGGCTAGCGCAGATAGCCCAAATTGATCAGTGTAAGACTAGAGGGAAGGC
>NW_013668106.1:78557-81247 GCF_000517525.1 Limulus polyphemus
ATAGTCTGACACTAGCTCTTGAGGTAATTTTCACACATCGTAGGATAGTCTGACACTAGCTCTTGAGATAATTTTCACACATCGTAGGATAGTCTGACACTAGCTCTTGAGGTAATTTTCACACATCGTAGGAGTTATATTTTGTTTTTTATTCTTTCTAATTATTTTCCCTAGCCTTATACAAATATTGTTTTAAACCTTTACTTCTCAATCACTGTGTCATACACGTTGCTCTTATTAGTTTTTGTAAGGCAATACCTCGGACGGAATAGACATTGGGGAACTGATTTTTTTTTAAATATTAGATTGGAAAATATCGTTCAGAGTCTGTCGCTAGTCAGAAGTAGGTATATAAAGGGAAATGCTCCAAATAGGACCTTGATATAGAGACTGAAATACCCAAAGAATATCCTCAATATGGAAACTGGAATATCTAAAGTAATTTCCTGAATGAAATTCCTAAATTAGGGCGTTGATATAAAGACTGAAATGCCAAAAAAATAGGTCTTAGATATGAGAATTCGAATGCCCAAAATACGTAAATCGATATAAAGACTGTAATGACCAAAGTAGGTTCCTCAATATATGAACTGAAATGCTCAAAATAGATCCTTAATATAGAGATTGGATCGCCCAAGGTTAGGCACACACGTGAGATGTTGTTATAGTTTGTTTTGTTTTACAAACATTTTTAATACATTTTATCATGCCAGATGATCAGTACATTATTGTTCATAGATATCTGACATAATGAGCTCCTGTTTTTATACTGAGACATGTATTCAAGTACAAAGTTTTTCCTAGAAAAGTCTAATGGGAAGATGCCGAGTGACTATATATATATACTACATTAAATGCGTTACTGTTGTCGATTTATTGTTAGGGAAGGGTGTCGAACGAATACAAAAACTTTATATCATTTCTATGTATCAAAACAGATATTGATATAGTTCTTAACAAGACAAAAACTATTATATATATATATATATAATTTGTAATAATAATAATATGTAATAACAGTAACATGTAATAATAACTTGATTACTTGTAAATGCAACTTTACCAACACGCCTGATGGATATTAATGTGTCACAAGAGACACGAAACATTCGTGGATTGTGGATAAATATAATTCAACAACAATTTATACAACACGAAAATTACCATTTGAAAACTTCGTGCAGTTAAAGACAACATAATTTACATAGGGGGCGGGTGAATCCTATGGTTGAGTTATAGACGTGGAAGGTGGCGAACCGCGTGTTCGAATCCGTACGATACCGCAGTATATTCCCCGCACTTTAAGCTGTTGATGTGTTATAAGAGTGACTGTCAGTGTTAGCTTTGGGTGCGTTATAAGAGTAACAGGAAATCTCTTAACGTGGATGATGGGACGATGCCTTTCCTCTGATTAGTATTTCAAAATTAGGGACAGCAGCAAATAAGCCTTAATAGCTTTGCCATAAATACGAAGTATAAAATACAAGTACGTAAACACATTTAACACGAGACAAGTGAGTGAAATATATAAAATGAAGCCCCCCCCCCCCGCACATGTACCAAATTGTACAAACAAACATAGAAAGCAATCACACGATGCTGGTATTACTTTTTTTCTTATATGTATATAAACGAATACCTTTCTAAAATAAGGAAAATACACTCACATTCAGACACATGAACAACTACAAAGAAAACAAAAATCATGGAAGTGGAGAGTTGAGGGGGGGGGGGGACTTATCTGTCACGTTTATTTTTCCAAAAATAAAAACAAGCGACAAAGAGAAACTTCACCATCCCACACAACCGTGTCAGGTTTCAGAAGGAATTCGTAATAAATCTGGGAAGGAAATGGGAGCTGGTGATGTGTCACGAAGATTTGCAGAACCAGATATAGTAGCACCAATAAGAAGATAGTGACGCCCTCTAGTGGTTCGTGCAGCTGTATGCATTATCTGTTAAAGTTAATACTGAGCAAACCTCTCCGCGTCGTAAGTAAATCGAGACAGAATACGCTTATATTTCACTCTGGCATTTGTATGATAAATAAAAATTAAAATATTTTCATTATAAATCACTAGTCAATCAGACGGTTGTACCTCTCCTATGAGCCCTCTGGTAGCTGGACAACAACAATAAAAATCCTATAAGGTAATGGAAAAATTTCATTCAAATGCTCCTGTGTTGTTCGAAAAACCGCTGCTGATAGGGAAAATCACTGAAAGGATGTTTTCAGTAGCTCAGATTTTTGTTCTGTGGTAACATCTTAATTATCTAAAAAGCTTGCATTTCCTATCTCGAAAATCGTGTAATCCGCGTATGCAATAAACTAGGTTTCCCTAATCTAGCCAGTTTTTGTAATTATTAATATTATTCTATCGTTCAGTTGTAGAGACGTTTAAAACTTAAGGAACGTACATTGATTTCGGCCTTCCTGACTGTTGGATTACAATACTATTAGTTACTCCACAGAAGGTTCCTTAATTTTGGCCTTCCTAATCGTTGGACTATGATGGATTACTAATTCCAGAAAATATTTCTTAATTCTATCCTTCCTAATTGTTGGGCTAAAATGTTATTAATTACTCCACCAAAATAATTCTTAATTCTGGCCTTCCTAATTGTTGGGCTAAAATGTTATTAATTACTCCACCAAAATAGTTCTTAATTCTGGCCTTCCTAATTGTTGG
>NW_013668106.1:81268-82709 GCF_000517525.1 Limulus polyphemus
CATTAATTACTCCACCAAAATAGTTCTTAATTCTTGCCTTCCTAATTGTTGGGCTAAAATGTTATTAATTACTCCACCAAAATAGTTCTTAATTCTGGCCTGCCTAATCGTTGGACTATAATGGTATTATTTACTACATAAAATATTAGTTAATTCTATCCTTCCTAATTGTTGGGCTAAAATGTTATTAATTACTCCACCAAAATAGTTCTTAATTCTATCCTTCCTAATTGTTGGGCTAAATTGTTATTAATTACTCCACCAAAATAGTTCTTAATTCTGGCCTTCCTAATCATTTGTCTAGATTGATATTAATGACTCCATAACATATTTCTTAATTTTGGCCTTCCTTTTCGTTGGACTACAATTGTATTATTTACTGCACAAAAGTTTACTTAATTCTGGCCTTCCTATTCATTGGACTATAATTGTATTATTTACTGCACAAAAGTTTACTTAATTCTGGCCTTCCTATTCATTGGACTATAATTGTATTATTTACTGCACAAAAGTTTACTTAATTCTGGCCTTCCTATTCATTGGACTATAATTGTGTTATTTACTACACAAAAGTTTACTTAATTCTGGCCTTCCTAACTATTAGACTAAAATTGTACCGATTCTTCTAGAAAAGTTTCTTTAATTCTGGCCTTGCTGTTTGGTTTTAGCACTGTCAAGTTTTCCAAAAGACGTTCTCAATTCTGATACTCATCATAGGACTTTATTGACGTTGCAAAATGTATAAAAACGTATATATGTAGAAAATGTAAAACTAAGGTAAAACAGAAACCTATAATTTTAACATATTTTTCAAACGATGTTTTCTTATTTACATAATGTAATGTTTTCAACAGTATTGTTACAGAATTCTAAGGTAACCCAGTAATATAAGTAACTAGAGTCGTTGAATTGTGAATCAGTTAGACGAAAGTTTAGTTATTTGTTTATTGGTAGACCAAAACCTTTTCAACTAGTGTACAAAAAAGGAACGAAATATTTTTCCTTACCAAATTCACTCTAGATAATTACTTGTATCATAAGTTACTTCGATAAATGTTCTTTGTAAAAACTCGATAAGTTAGTTCGTAGCTGGCTTGAATGCACACAGCAGCCCTTGTACTCGTACCGGGACATCTAAAAGATTCGAGTGTATTGTTTGTTTGTTTGTTTTCGAATTTCGCGCAAAGCTACACGAGGGCTATCTGCGCTAGCCGTCCCTAATTTAGCAGTGTAAGACTAGAGGGAAGGCAGCTAGTCATCACCACCCACCGCCAACTCTTGGGCTACTCTTTTACCAACGAATAGTGGGACTGATTGTCACATTATAACGCCCCCACGGCTGAAAGGGCGAGCATGTTTGGTGTGACGGGGATTCGAGCCCGCGACCCTCAGATTGCGAATCGAGCGCCTTATCCACCTGGCCATGCCGGGCCAATCGAGT
>NW_013668106.1:83709-106126 GCF_000517525.1 Limulus polyphemus
TTTACCAACGAATAGTGGGACTGATTGTCACATTATAACGCCCCCACGGCTGAAAGGGCGAGCATGTTTGGTGTGACGGGGATTCGAGCCCGCGACCCTCAGATTGCGAATCGAGCGCCTTATCCACCTGGCCATGCCGGGCCAATCGAGTGTATATCCAGTCTTTCTTCTTAAAATAAAGTCAAATATCTGGTTATTTGTTTTGACTAGTGTTTAATAATTCAATAAAAAGCTGGGATGTTGGAAATTTTGAACTTGGCTCTCTGTTTTTATAATTTTGGATGAGTTTATTTGTTTGTTTTGAATTATGCACAAAGCTACACAAGGGCTCTGCCCACCACGGGTATCGAAACCCGGTTTCTAGCGTTGTAAGTTAGATGAGAAATGCGGTCGGCAAACCGTACACCCGGCTAC
This sequence comes from Limulus polyphemus, assembly GCF_000517525.1. NCBI lineage: Eukaryota > Metazoa > Arthropoda > Merostomata > Xiphosura > Limulidae > Limulus > Limulus polyphemus. The sequence continues at coordinate 84,124 of NW_013668106.1, forward strand.
AGCGACTTGTTTAACTGGAAATGGAAAATAGCTAGCTTGACTAGAAAAGACAAAACTTTTACATCACTGTTAGTGTTATACATGTGATTTTTAAGGAGAACAGATCGCGTGACTGTTTATACTTTCTAAAACTTTTTAAATACTATGGATGAATTTTATGGATATATCTTTTGTTTCATTAGACAGAAAATATAATTAACAACAGCATCACGGTACACGCGTCTCTTTTCGTTTAAAACAATAATAATTGTATGATATAAGCGTTATAAGAAAGAAATGCCCGGCTCCGTGAAATATAGCAAGGAATAATGTCGCACTGACATTTTTAGGCTTAACGAGAAAAACACTGTACTCTGTGGTATAAAAGTGAAAATAGACCGTTGGACGAAGAACCACGACTATAGCTGTAAAAAAAAAACGACTTTGTTCTAGTGTTCGGATCTCTTCTATGTTGAGTGTATGTTCTGATTAAATCAGTGTAGTTTCTTTAATTGATCAAATGTGAAGACAAGGCTACGTGTGTGTTGCACAACGCTTTTATTGTATTACTGTCACTGTGTTTCCATTCTGTTCGTTCAACTAACTATAAAACATCTATGAGGCCTTGAGTCACTTGAACGTGCGTGTAAAACGTGTTCAAGAAAAGGTCTCGTGAAACTTCATTGGTCACTTATACCCTCGAAATAAAGGAAAAGAAAAAGGGATTCCTATTTATACGAACTGCGTGATTACTATTTTAACACTTAAAACCTTTTTTTATAACTTCCTTTTTTAGAAAAATAAATTAGGATGTCAGTGATAAGAGATCCAGCAGATAACACAAACTAAAGTACCCAGTAGATATTTGTATATGATCAATAATTCTTTATGTTTACTACTAATCCATTAATATGTTTGTTCTTGTATTCACAACAGTTTGCTATCACAATGTTACGCCTCTTTGTACTTTGACAAATTAGGTAACTCGTTGAATCCAAAGTCGAATTTTCAATGTCTATTTTTTGCACCTCATAATCCTGTGGATCTTGCGTAGTGATTCAAGTTGATGCATGAAATCCGAAACGTGCTACGTCATTAACAATTCGTGTATTTTGTGGAATTTAGCACTCAACTTTGCCCTCCCCCCCTAGATTTTGCTGAAATGGGGTGCCACTACACATTGCTCGGTGTAAATAAGTGACCAAAACACTTGATTTGTTTATAGATATAGGGGGTGCTGTAGTAAATGGTGAGATTAGTTGAAATATTCTAAGTATTTTTGTGTACATTTTTGTGTAGCTAGTATACTGTGTGTGTGTTTTTTATAGCAAAGCCACAATGGGCTATCTGCTGTGTCCACCGAGGGGAATCGAACCCCTTATTTTAGTGTTGTCAATCCGAAGACTTACCGCTGTCTCACCGGGGTACGACTAGTATACTATTAGGGACCTTGTAGCGGGCAAAGTCATGGACACACAATAAGCGTGTACAATTGTAGAGAAATATTGTTTAAAAAGCTGATGGAGTCCATCCGTCAGTAATTGTAGGGTTAATAGTTACTCCATACAAAGCCATTAAAAACGAAAATACATAGAAAAATCAGAATAGTATTATTGTGTCTATATTATTGACTGTATCGGTCGTCTTAGTTTTACATGGGATACAGCCATAATAAAATATCATTAGTCTTAGTTTTACAGAGGATACAACCATAATAAAATATCATTAGTCTTAGTTTTACATGGAATACAGCCATAATAAATTATCATTAATTTTTAAACATCTTGTAACTTGTAGCATGCGTTCTCCAGCCATAGCCCCCCCCCCAGTAGCACAGCGGCGTATCTGCGGACTTATACCGCTAAAAACCGGGTTTCGATATCCGTGGTGGGCAGAGCACAGATGGCCCTTTGTGTAGCTTTGTGCTTAATAATAAACAACAACAACAATCTCCAGCCATACTAAAACATCCATTATGTAGAATAGGTCTCTTCCAGTTGCGTTATAGGACCATTTACTTTTGGTACATCGTCTCCAGTCATGTCAATTGACATGACTGGAGGACGTCTCCTGAACTTACAAACATGTCGGCCATGAGTTGAGGAAGTCTCCTCCACTTGTATACATACATGTTTGTAAGTTCAGGAGACGTCCTCTAGTCATGTCAACATGTTTGTAAGTTCAGGAGACGTCCTCTAGTCATGTCAACATGTTTGTAAGTTCAGGAGACCTCCTCCAATCATGGTCAACATGAATATAAGTTCAGGAGACCTCCTCCAATCATGGTCAACACGAATATAAGTTCAGTAGACGTCTTACACTCTTGTCAACATGTAAGCAAGTTCAGGAGACTTCCTTCAGTCAATATAGGCAGATATTCCAACCATAAATTCACTAGGTTTTCCCCACCATTTACGATTCAGTAGGTCTCATCCTGTCTTGATTATTTTTTAAACATTAGACTCAGAATGTTGTCTCTAATTTTGGCAAAATATCGATATTAGTCAGTACATCGCTTTTTTTATCTTAGTCAAATATACGTTGAGTTTAGAGTACCTTCTCAAATTAATTTGTCTATAAAACTTTCTCTCATTGTTTACAAATATATCTGTATTTTATCATACATATCTATTAGTCTTGATAACATTCCTGTATAACATTGAACAACACACAGTAAAGCGCCGTTAATGATTGCAGACAACGGTAATTTGAATACATAGCCTGACGCAGCGTTTTTTCCGAGACACTCTTATTTGCCGCTGCTGCTACCGTAAAGTACGACGGCCGTGTTTCTCGCCAAAGACCGGCGGGGCGTCCTAGATGGGTATTGCAACGGATAAGGACTGACGAACACCGCTTGAGATTTTGACTGATTTGCCGATAGTATTGCCACAATTGTTTACTCTTGGGACTCGTCAAATTTCAATATATCACAGCTCGCAAGATACGCTAAGTTAAACAGAAACGTTATTTTTCATAATTGAAGTTTTCTCGTGGCAGTAAACTCTTTCCAGCTTGTTTCGTGTTTATTATAAGCATGTCGACTGCCGCAGTGAGATCTGATTATACTAAACATCTACAGTTTATCAGGAATATACGTTGGTCCTTATGTTGAGCTAATATAATAAAACGAATTGAATAAAATCCATCAAACATTTGGAACCTAAAAATAAGGTCGGTTTTATAAGAAATTTTGTTCTTAATGTAATTAATACATCATTGTGTCGTGATTTTATGATTTTCGTGTCGACATTTGAAGATGTACGTTAGGTTAGTCGGGTTAGCTAGTTGCTTCAACATAAATTATTAACCCTGAATTGTGAGAAATAAACTTGCACATTTTCCAACTAGTGCTGGTAATTACTACAAGTCAAGGAAGAGAGTACAGCTAATGTCGTCGAGAGTAGTCCACTATGTGTGGACAAAGTTCCGTAGAAGAAGAACTCTTGATGGTAAGGTTAAAGTTCAGATTATTGTACTTTCACGTGTTCCTGGAGAAAAACAATATATGTATATAATTATCATCTCTAATATTATATGTAACACTTACGTCATTATAAATCTATGGTACACTCAACCTTTCTTGTCATATAATATTCAAAAAATATCACCCGTGACACAAAATATTGACCCTAAAAATAGTTTCAGATCTGCATTTTTTTTTTCAGTGAATATATAGCATGGTTTATTTCGTTAATAAAATCGTCGTTAGTTCGGGAATTTTGTAAGTTTCACGTGGCAGCAGTAGATAATTAGTAGGGCACAAAAAAAATGCGAATAAACTTGTAGATGTAATAGTACAGTCCAGCTTTTGAGATGCACAATTTCTACCACGATACGTTTGGATCGAGTCTGAAGTCAGTGAAACTTTGCAACCATAGATCGGCCTCATACCAATATTATTAAGGGCATATATGGAAAATGAAGAGACCAAACGGCACCCAAACAACTTGGATGAATTGTAAGGAGTAATACAGACCATTTGGAGCAATATTTCACATAAAAACAAGCATTAATAATTAAGTAAGTAACGTCATTAATGTTAGTAACTATTCCAATTACAAATCGTACGAATAGTTTAATTGTGAAATTTATTCTGATTTTACATAAGCCTGAGCAAGTGACCAAATTAATTGACCTTTCTTAAGTCGGCGAGGATTCGGCCAAGTCCCACCTTCCTCCGACTACAGGTCTGTAGTTATATCGTTCTGTTCTTGATACTGCCACCCCCACCCCAGTGTCACAGCGCTATGTCTGCGAACTTACAACGCTAGAATCCGGGTTTCGATACCCGTGATGGGCAGAGCACAGATAGCCCATTGTGTAGCTTTGTGCTTAATTAAAAACAATCTTGATAGTGAATTATATTTAAAGTTTTAGATACTTAATATTTATATAATTTACTAACTCTATCTTGGATTACATCCTTGTTCGGAGACATTCAATATTTAGTGTAAGTTTTCTAATAGTCGAGTGTGGCCTAGTAGTTAGCGTGACGGACTATGAATCCGAGAGTCTATACATCGCGGCCCGTTGCTAAAAAATCGCGCCATGCTCTTCGGAGCGGTGATTGCGTTATTTCCCCGAAATGGGACCGAATGCCGCCTGGAGGGTCACCTGTTTTAACTGTTCGCACCACTATACAGTAGTGTGTTCTCTGTCAGTCAGTAGACGCTAAAATGACGTCACATAAAAGGTGCTTAACGTTACAATTTGTACTGTCGTGACGTCAATAAAACGTGTGCATGCCATGAATCACGAGAAGAATTATGTACTCTGTAGACTACAACACAACATGACATATGAACTTGAAAAATAAGAAACAAAAATATTTGTTACTTTTAATTTTGGTTTTAGTTAATCTCGAAACAGAACATTATCGGGAACCCTGGCAGAAGTACATTGAGTAAAAGTAACTGTCTTGTTTGTTTGGTGTTGAGCACAAAGCTACACAATGGGCTATCTGTGCTGTGCTCACGACGAGTATCGAAACCCGATTTTAGTATCATAACTCTTCAGGCTTACCGCAGAGCCACTGGGGGTAGGGTGACAAGTAACTATTCAGTTGTATTAGTTCAAGAGCTGAAAGTAAATACAATTGACTAACTTTCTTCCTTATAGTTTATCAGTTCAAAATTAGGGGGCGACTATGCATAATCGGAAGCAAATAAACACAGTTTTCTACTTGCTAAAATAAGAGCATTGCATTGACATGATGCTTTTTAACGTGTTTGTCGATTCATCCAATACTCGAAGTTTCCTCACAGCTTTGCCTTCAAAATACCAATTATCGTTGTTACTTGATGACATTCCAGTCGGACGATCTGTTGATTTTAAATACTTTAATTCTCCATTCTCAGTAGTCTAATGCTTTGGTGAAGACTTAAGGTAACCTAACTTCACGCTTCACATCTTCCTGCTATTTTATATCGGAAAATCAGAAATATAGTTCTGTCGCTCGAGTCGTCACTAGAACTCCTTTTAAGTCGTGAGAGGCTTACCCATGTTGATCGTACCATAAACACCAACTGTTGCATTTTTGTTGTCTCTCCTCGTATTTTCAGCAAAATAGTTCTTTAGGGACCATCTCGTATATTTTTAATATATATTTGAGTGTTCTGCAAATTTTGCATTATCTCATAAAGTACGAGAATTCATTACTTTTCAATGTTGGCATTCTCTATCTGTGCCGCATCGCAGTTAGAAAACTACCGGGCAACTAACTAACTCTACGCGGCTGTCCTTGACAGAAAGGCGGTTTTGAAACATGAGATGTTGTATAGGAGGGGTGGTAATAACAGGGTTTGTGTAACAAGAACGTTTTTCTAGTTGTTTATCTATCCGTCTGTCTCTCTTCACGTTTCTCTTGTCTGCCCATTTTAACTAACGTCTAAAATATATCTGTTCTTGTACATGTCTATTCACACATTTTTTTCATTCTTTTTTGTATGACTTTGCCTATGTGTATCCTTACTCTTTTCTTTTTCTCTCGTCCATCTTTTGTGTATGCTTGCTTTCTTCTTCTTTGAACATATATAACATATTGTATAGTTATTATGCAAACCGTTATTTGTAGTGCTGATCCGGTAAAGTGTTTGTAAAATGTAGTGCTGATTCGGTAAAGTGTTTGTAAAAAGTAGTGCTGGTTCGTGAAAGTGTTTGTAAAAATTAGAGCTCGTTCGGTAAAGTGTTTGTAAAAGGTAATGCCGGTTCGGTAGACTGTCTATAAAAAGTAGTGCTGGTTCGGTAAAGTGTCTATAAAAAGTAGTGCTGGTTCGGTAAAGTGTCTATAAAAAGTAGTACTGATTCGGTAAAGTGTTTGTAAAAAGTAGTGCTTGTTCGGTAGAGTGTTTGTAAAAAGTAGTGCTGGTTCGGTAGAGTGTTTGTAAAAATTAGAGGTGGTTCGGTAAAGTGTCTATAAAAAGTAGTGCTGGTCGGGTAAAGTGTCTATAAAAAGTTGTGTTGGTTTAATTATCACCGTTTGTTTACACTTGTATTCTTCACTTATATTCAGCTACCTGATCCGAACTATATTATCACAATTATCAGTGCTTCACCATATCTCTCTATATGAAAATTTTTTTATTTGTAATCCATTCTTCTTTGGGAGAGCTTTCTCACCTAACCCCCCCCCCCCCAATGGTTCAGCTTTATGGCTTTATCTGAAGGCTTATAACGCTAAGGACCTGGTTTCGATACCAGTAGTGGGCATAGCACAGATAGCCCGTTATGTATCTCTGTGATTAACAACAAACAAACGAAGAACATCTCTCCGTATCGGTGATAAAGAACTCACTGCGCACCGTAAATGTTTCCTCGTTAGGCCTAGGTACACCGGAGGTTGAAAGAAATTGATAGTTATGCCCGGTAGATCTAAAGCGTTTGACAATCCCCGATACAAAATTAGTTGAATAATTTACATTCATTTGAATAATTAATAAAGATTTATTTCACATTTACTGCTAAGTGATTGATATATTGAATGTTTTATACAAAACATACGCTAATTGGGAGTCTTGCCATCTTAGACAAATACATTAGGGGGTTCAAAGCTTGAAAGAATTTCTGGGCTATTCACACGATGTATTTTTTCTTGTTGTTGTTGTTTGTTTTTGGGGTAGCTGTCTTGTTGGGGTAAAATCTTTGAAAGGCTTTTATGTGACGTAGAAAACTTATTTGTGGTTTTACACGATTATAATTTCACAGGTAAAGTATTTAAAAACATAACTATCTATAGTACTTAATATCACAGCCTGTTAGAAATTCCATCCTTCTGGATTCTATTGTTATATTAAAGACGAGTAAACAAGCACTGTAAGAAGACCCCCCGCAAAACGGGAAAAAATGTAATAATTTATAACTTTTAATCGAAAAATGTTTTTATTTGCTTTTATTGTAGGGCAGTAACTTCTGTCTAGAAAGAATGCTAAAGGGGTAGGTAGGTTTCAAAACCCAGAAATAAAAATAGTTGTAGATAAGGAAGTTATCGAATGATAGTGGCGACATCTCTTAGGTTTTTTCCAAATCACCTTCGTTTATTTGAATTCCGCAAATAGTCGATAGCAAACAAATGAAAAACCAAACTAGAATTCACAAACATCGAACTTTATGACATTCATATTTTAGCTCATTCATACTCTCTCTCTCAGGTGTCACATTGAAGAATCGTAATGATAATTAGCTTTAATTTTTTTCTAAGAAAACAAAGTTTTGTTTCTGAAGTATCAATATATTATTATACTTGTTTAATCTATGGGTAGGGTAAAAAAAAAAACTCAGTTTGAAAATAATAACCGTTTTATGTTTTCAACCTGTCTTTCAAGAAGGAATAAAAAGACAGGAAATGAAACTTATTTGAAGGCTTTTAACCTGTTGAAGTTAGCTTCTTTTATAAACAAAAGTGTTGTTAAGGAACATTTTGCTTTAATTTGAAGCACGGCTAGGAAAGGGCACTGGAAAAAAATCCAACAGTTTGATTAATTAGTATTGTATGTGTAAAATAAATACTGCTTAGATGGTTAACTTACATAAAACATACCAACTAAAGAATGGTAAACTACTGAGGATTGTATTTCTGCGAGTGACTCTTAACGATAGCACACAGAAACTGGACCATTTGTCACAAGACATTCCGAGATTAGTAGCAATATCCTAAGCCTAGCGTAAACATAAAAATTGTGCTATACATATGCGCTACTTATATTAAGACATACCGGTGAGATAACTATCCAATATCAAGGAAAACTTTCTGTCTGTCTGAGCCATGCATATCCTCCTAAACGAGTTGACCGATCCAATCCAAACTCTTAGCATGCTAACTTAGTAGTCCAAATGCAGACTAAATTCGTATTAAACGTTCCCATATATTGAAAAATAAAAATATTTTATATAATAACACCTATATCGTTACTGCAGCAGCTGTTGTAAATAGTTGAATTTGGACAAAACTCGCACCACAACAAAATATTTCAAGTCAAAGATTGTAAATAAAATTTCAGCATTTTGACTTGTTTCCCATAATAAACGAAATATACAGTAATAAAATATCCAGCTACAATGCGGAGAATAAAAATATTGTTGCTGTTTAAGTTTCCCGCTCTTTTCTGATTCACACCGTTTAACTTTCGGTTTATATTAACGTTAAAATAAGCGCTTAAGCCTGAATTAGAGAAGTATTTAATGATTAAGATATTTTCTTACTTCTTGATGTAGAATATAGTTTTCAGTAGAAGCAACATTCAAGTTCATTATTGAAGTTAATTTATTATATGTACCAAATTCAGACAGTAGAAATCTTTATCACATCTCTACTGTTAAATGGGCTGCTTTGAACAAGAAGTGATGCAACTACTTATAACGCACCTTCAGCGTATTAAAGTGTGTATGGGGGGGGGGGGGTATTTTATGTTATCGCATGGTCTTAAATCAGGATCGCCTGGTCAGAAATCCACAGATCCAACCTACGTTTTCTTTTCGAACGTTTACTTAACAGTATAAATATAAATGTTTTTTAACGTTAATTTAGTTTTCGCTTGTTCTCTCTCTCTCTCGGGCACAGCGGAATGTCTGCGGACTTACAACGCTAGAAACCGCTAGAAAGGTTTTAGTTTTCATTTTAATACATTTCAACATCACAAACTCTTAATTGGAATGAAAGATGCTAAATAAAAACAATAGATTTTGTATTGTGGGTATCGTAAATCTTGTCAATAATAGAAGAAACGAATTATACTTTCATTACTAGCAAAGTTTGTTTCAGAGAACTGTACTGTATATGCCTATATATATATTTTTAAAAGGGTTAAAATGCAACTTTGTCTGTTGCATGGAATGTAATTTCTAAGGCTTTTAGGCCCGCGTTAGACTCTAGAAATAATGATGGGTATTTACCATCGTATGAAGACTTAAAGGCTTCTGTTGAACTTCTTCATCAGCATGGTATAGCTCATGGTATTTTAACCCTTTATCATCTCCACCCGTATATTTACGCCAAGTACGGTAATGAAAAAAACAAAACAAACGATAACAAACCTTCCATAGATGTAAAGAGGTAAAATGTTCTGTAATACAATGTAAACCACCCAGTAAAGGGTTAAAACCGTGTTACGGATTGAATTATGCTGACTGTTTTGAGTACGATCATTCTTATTTGAAAATCCCGAAACGTGGTCTAATTGTAACATATTTTTAACGCTAAAAATCATCTGTAAATTCATCTTACAGTGAGTTTATTCTGTGAACAGTTTCAAAGATACCGGACAGAGGTTATATGCGTATAGGCGTGTCTCTTAAATAATTTTCTGTAAAAGTTTTACCCTCATCAAAGACGGTTTGCTTTCGTGTCCATGTTATCTCAAACCATAAAAAAAAAGAATCATGGATTCCTATCACGCAGGGAATAACATTGTTTGACCTTGTGTTCATTCTAAGACCAACCCATTCCTTAGGATTACGTCATGAGATAACCTATCTTGACTGGACAGCGCCCTCTTGGCTCACGTTAATCTCACCCCCCCCCCCTGTAGTTCTACCATACATATGTCGTAAGCATGTTTTTAAACTGTAGGTTCATAACATAATTAAAATAACGTTAAGCCTAATTTCAGTTGGTGAATTTAATTAGCAAACTGGAGATAATCTTTTATGGATATCAGCTAGGTGATTTAAAAAAAAAGTATGACGTGAAAATAAAATACATTTTGAAAGACTAATTCATGTTTTCTAATTATCCTGTTGAGATTACAGATGCATGTTTTTAAATGTTAGCAGGTAAATTAATGATATTTGTAAGTGTCATGTTCTGTTTATCAGCCGATATTTCATGAACAAATGAACTTTAAAAGTGGACCGTATTTTATTAGATAAGTTGAAAGACAGCACAGATATATGTAGATTAATTTTTCAACCACTCTTTATCTGCGGCACAGCGACTCATAGAATGGCTCTGAGTTTGTTTGTTTTTTGTTTTTTTTCAAGTACAAACGTTTAGCTCATAGCGCCATCTCTTGACCGATTTGAGATCTACTTACAGCCGCGGCTATTGAGATTCCCCCCTTGTTATTGTTGTCATTACAGGCCTTTGTTTGCTTGCTTTTACGCAACGCCACACTCCACGCTCTGTCCACCACGGGGAATCGAACCTCAGATTTTAGCATTGTAGGCCCGTAAATTAACTGCTGATCCACTGGGCGGAACCTACTTTAGTAACGAGCTTATCGATATGTGTTCTTGTTTAATTGGAGAGTTTATTTACTTGTTCGACCCCAGTGGCACAGCGATTAGTATGGCGCCTTATTATGCTAAAAACCGGGTTTCGATATCCGTGGTGAACACAGCACAGATAGCCCATTGTGTAGCTTTGTGCTTAACTACATGCAAACAAAATTTACTTGCTTATATTTTTCAGGCTTTCATAATCATTTAGTTGACATTTCATGTCCAAGCGTGTGTAGGAAATAACTGTTGGACTGGGATTAGTTATACCACAAGAATCTACAAGCATATCTCCAGGGAAGAAACAAAATATTAAAAAACACAAGATAAATAAAAAAATTGGAATTTAAAAACCTGCAAATAGGGGTCGTAAAAAAAAAGTAAGCAAACAAGGCTGGAGATACTGTAGACATTATTTACTCAAACTACAAACCCTTAGTTTGGCTCCATGCTGTTACCTTTGGTGGAGTCAAAATAGGTATTTGTAGTAATTCCTGTTTTACCCTGTACTTAAGCATTTTAAAAAAACGCCAGATATTGATAAGAAAGCTAACTTCAAGGGGGTAATGATAACATCGTTTACACTAGAATTATGATATATTTTACCTTATGTAAAATATATAAGAAACAAATCAACTTCTCAATACCCCTTCACAATACGTTATTTAGTATCATACAAAAGGTTTGTTGCAATATACCAAGTCGTTTTTGTTGTAGGCTGTCAAAAGAATAAGAAGAATTACAAACGGGCCGTTTTGAGCGGATTTTTCTTTTCCTTCTTTTGTTGTCCTATTTGCTGCTTTCGCTGACAGATAGCGCAGGTCTTTTTTACTGTTTATTTGTAATTAAGCACAAAGCTACACAATGGGCTATCTTTGCTCTGTCCACCACGGGTATCGAAACCCGGATTCTAGCGTTGCAAGTCTGCAGACATACCACTGTGCCACTGAGAGCTCTTTTTTACTGCATGGTTAAAATGTAAGAATTTAGAAAATTAAAGTCGAACGAGTATTCATAAAAACAATGCAAAAAAAAACCGTTAACGAGTGAGGCAGTGATTTCACGAAGACAATAAGTTAATGAACGTTTAAAAGTTTATTTAAGGTGCTGAATTCATGAACGTTTTTTTATTCAGTCTATATATATTTGTGTAAGTGTGAGCATGTATATAACTTTTCATAGACTAAATACTCACAGAGATTGCTCATAATCTTTAATTAGGTATTTGTTACTTTATTAATTTCTGTAACAGTTCAAGGTTTATCACGGCAATTACAAACAACAATAATCTATGTTCTGACACTTTAGTGCCCTCTGCATTTGCTGAATGCAATATTGTTAGATTTCTGGGAAATTGAGCCGCAGTAGTAAAGCTCCATCAGTTGAAAAGTAGCCAGAACTTTCCAACATTCACTCTTCTGTGTGTGCTCATCGCATTGGGAAGACATAGGACCCCCGGGGAGTGACATAGAGAGGCCAGACCGAACTCCGATCCCCTTTATTCTCCTTATGACACTCCACGGGGTACCTTAAGGGCGCCTTCGATGCTTCATAGAGATCATCACTTGAGGAATACATAGGACCCCCGGGGAGTGACATAGTGGTCATATCCGAACGCCGACCCCTATGACACTCGACGGGGGCCACTAAGGGTGTCTTCCATGTTCGGTCGAGAGTTGCCAAAAACTGTAGGCACACATGCTCACATACATACGTAATTAAATTGAATAATTGCATATTTTTTTTTAATTTATCTGTTCAGTCTTTTCTCACCTTGTGTAAAGACATTTACGCCTTTTGTTGATCATTTTACAATTTTTACTTAACAACAACAACAAAGGTTTGATAATTATTGTGGTTTTAAACAAAGCTCAGAATGTGGCAGTAATATCTGGATTGCCCTGCAAATAACATGTCTTCACTATTCGATATAATGGAATTATAAATAAATAATAACCCTCTCCCATCCCTCCTGACAAAACTAGTAATCCAGCAACACAAATTAAAAAAAATTAAAATGACATACAAACATTTTTTTTAATCTAGTGTGTTACGGGGATTTCCCTCTGAGAGACCGAGAACATCCGTATAATGATTGAAAGTTTAAAAAACTTGACTAACGAACCAACAGCAAGTTTTGAGAGGCTTGGAATTGTGTACTTTTTTTTTTTACCTAATATAACGACTAGCAGCTACAGACGCGCCCCCTAGTGGCACAGCGATAAGTCTGCAAACTTACAACGCTAGAAACCAGGTTTTGATACCTGTGGTGGGCAGAGCACAGATAGCCCATTGTGTAGCTTTGTGTTTAATTCCAAACAAACAGACAAAGCTACAGACGCGGTGCGGGGGAAAAGGGCGAAAAAACTTCTTCAGCGTGAAGTCCTCTAAAGACGTATTCACTACTTATATTAAATCTAATATTTTATCAAGCAAAGTTTAATATTTCGCTGTGAATTATCTTGAAATAACTCTTTTAGACGTGTTTATTATTCGAATCTTTCAAAAATACAGTTTCACAATTTGTCATAAAGACGAGCATGTTCGGCGACGGGGATTCGGACTCGCGACCCTCAGATTGCGAGTCGAGCTCCCTAACCACTAAGCCATGCCAGGCCCACATTTAATCCCTAATGATTTCTACTAAAAATTCAACCCTAGTGATTCTTTCTTGTATTAAACATTCAATCCCTAGTGACTGTGTCTTCCAATAAACATCAATTTTCACAGTGACTCCTTATTCACCTGAATATTCAATCCTCAATCACTCTTTATTCCAGTTAAACATTCAATCCCTCTTTATTCCAGTTAAACATTCAATGACTCATTATTCCACTGAAGATTCAATCCCTGGTGACCCTTTAATCTACAAAACATTTAATCCACAGTGACTCATTATTCCACTGAAGATTCATTCCCTGATGACTCTTTATTCTACTGAACATATAATTTCCAAGTGACTCTTCATTCCAATTAAACTTCAATCACCAGTGACTCTTCACTCCATTGAAATCTACAGTGACTTTCCTCTACTAAAACTTATATTGCCAATTGAGTTTTTATCCTTCTCATTAACTGTTTCTAACCGACCCTTTTGTAACACCAAATTTGTACTGACTATTCACCTGGTCAGTGTTTCTTCTATTCTGTTGCCAATTGAGTTTTTATCATTCTCGTTAACTGTTTCTAACCGACCCTTTTGTAACACCAAATTTGGACTGACTCTTCACCCTGGTCAGTGTTTCTTCCATTCTCTTGCCAATTGAGTTTTTATCCTCCTCACTAACTGTCTCTAACCGACCCTTTTTTAACATATTTGTAGCATATTCTTTATTTGTTTTTTTATACGTCTCAAGCTTTAAAGTCACAAGATATATGGTATACAAACCTGGGATATACATTACATAAACACCTGCTGTTTGTCCAAATCGAATATAGAAGGTTGATTCATGTGTTCTTTAAATGGAACATAAATTTGACTTACGAATTATGTCAAGTTTTAAGGGAACCTATTCCATGTTTTTATCAACAGCAGTGATGACAAATGTATACATCCGAGGACACAGGAAGAAGTTGTTCGTGATACAGGGTTTGAAGGGGTTGCATATTGGAAGAAGGACATACTTTGTAACGAGAGATTCTTTGTTTACCCCTGATGAAGGAATGTCTACCTTTCGAAAGTGCTCAAGATATACGGTTATTATTTTTGTCCCACATATAGAAAGAGGGATTCCAAGAACTTAAGAATGTATAACAACATGTTAAACACACTAATTGCTATATCCAGTGCCGATTAGGCCTTTCTCAAAATAACTGAGCTCATCAGGGCGACTAAGAAATAACAGACACAGTGTGAACTAGATTAAGAACTAAATGCAGAAGCGAGTCTGAGTTAGTTACTTAAATATAGAAATGTGAGTCTGTTAGTTACCTAAATGTAGAAATGTGAGCCTGAGTTAGTTACCTAAGTGTAGAAATGTGAGTCTGTTAGTTACCTAAGTGTAGAAATGTGAGTCTAATAGTTACCTAAATGTAAAAATGTGAGTCTGAGTTAGTTACCTAAATGTAGAAATGTGAGTCTATTAGTTACCTAAATGTAGAAATGTGAGTCCGGGTTAGTTACCTAAGTGTAGAAATGTGAGTCTGTTGGTTACCTAAGTGTAGAAATGTGAGTCTATTAGTTACCTAAATGTAAAAATGTGAGTCTGAGTTAGTTACCTAAATGTAAAAATGTGAGTCTGAGTTAGTTACCTAAATGTAGAAATGTGAGTCTATTAGTTACCTAAATGTAAAAATGTGAGTCTGAGTTAGTTACCTAAATGTAGAAATGTGAGTCTATTAGTTACCTAAATGTAGTTACCTGTAATGTATAAATGTGAGTCTGAGTTAGTTACCTGAATGTATAAATGTGAGTCTGAGTTAGTTACCTGAATGTATAAATGTGAGTCTGAGTTAGTTACCTGAATGTATAAATGTGAGTCTGAGTTAGTTACCTGAATGTATAAATGTGAGTCTGAGTTAGTTATCTGAATGTATAAATGTGAGTCTAAATTAGTTGCTAAGGTTTAATGAAAAACTATATACTGAAGAAGAAAGGTCCACCTTTGGAAAGCGGTCGGGTTATAGGGTTTTTATTCATTTCTATCAAGACTTCTTGAACCCACGTGTTTTCCGAACATCATGAGAATACTATACAGTTGATGTCGCAATGGAACTTTTTACAGTTAACAATTAAACTCTATTTGTTAGTCTCGTGATTCCACCAATACAATTGTTAATTGGAAGCACAAGTGTTTGTTAAATGTTGTTGTAATGTGAAAAGTGTGATATTAGTTAGTTGTGGTCTTGCTAAGCTCGCCTTGGTTTGGTTTGTAATAGGCATTGACGTGTAGTATGTTCTTAGCAAAAATTCTCAACCAGGACATAACTGCTTCTTTTTATTTTTTTGACATCTATAACTAATTGTAAGGGAAAATACCGAAGTTGGCCGTCTCTGATTACCTCCAAGGAGACAGGCAAGAAGAGTCGACTTTATTTACTCGGACACTTGAGTTTATCGTCTCACGCTAGGTGGCTGCCTGAGATTGTGGAATTTTCAACTTCGAGCGTACTTCATTTGCATATTGAAGCACGAAGTGCTCGAAACTTGAATGGACGCGTAGAGAAAGAGATGGAGATATTCAAATAATTTTTTTTTCTCTCTTTTAACAGACTCGGTGGTGCAGGTTTTTCAGTTGTTCATCGCAGCTTGAAAATCAAAATACTATTTATACATATGGTGTATAGATTATGGTAATTTTTACTTTTTTTCATGATGCCTGTGGCGTAAACCCGTAGCATTTTTTTCTAATCATATTTATTTTAAAGGCGCCAAGATTTCCTACAAGCATGGGCCTACACAGCTGCTCGTGGTCACTGTACAAATAAAATCTCAAGTTTTATAAATGCCTTTCTTCATTGGTTGAACGAACGTGCAAGATTTGCCTCCAATGGTAAATGAAACAGAAAATTTAAATATGATTTATTCTACTTCTTTAGAACTCGATTTCCGATAAATACCGTACGCTAGCAGAGACTCGCACAATATTTTCAGTCAGTTTAGTATCTTTATTGCAACAGCATTTCTTTAAATACAGGTTTTGTAGAATAATACAAAATAATTCTAATCGCACACAATCGACATCTTTAAGTCCACTTGTTTTAGGCATAACAGTAATTAAGCCTTTGTTAAGTACGGCCTATATTCGATAAAAAACATAAAATTAACATTAACTTGTGTACGTTTTACGCTTTAGTTTAGTTAGGGCTAAACTTTACCGTACTTAATACTATCAGTAAATAAACTTATAATGTTATTCAACGACCTATCATTAGACATTTTTAAAAACTCAGCTTTTAATATTTCGTTGTACAAAATGTCTACTAAAGTATATTTACATCCGTTGAAATTAAAAGTGCGCGCGCATGCGCATTTAAATAGTAAGGTGCACGCGCATTTTTAGAACAGACAAAAACTGAGTATTATTATAACAGATTGAACGTTACCTTCGGGTTTGTTGGTAGAATGAAAAAAGAACACTTTACTATCGTACACCAAACTTACCAGCTTCGAGTCAGTTACTTTACATTTGATAATAGTTCTTAACGCCGGTTAGTTTCACTTATTTCAAGTAAGATACCCTAGCTTATACTATGAAACACTGAGCGAGGTATCATGCAGTGTCGACCAACCAACGGCAGTTTCTTTGCTGTTCGCGGCGTTGCGATTGTGCATCCATTCCAGTGTTTTATTGTTTGGTTTTTTTGGGTTTTTTGTACCAGTGGTTCTGAAACATCTTCATATCGAACCGTTTCGACGGGTAAAAGACCCGCGAACCACCTGAAGGACCCTCTCGGACCACACTTTGAGAATCACTGTTTTATAGTGTCGCTACTATAGCAAATGTAATCAATACCTTCTGTCCTCGTGCAATTAATTTGACTGCTTTATTTACTGTTAACGCCCTCTGCAAGGTAAAGGCTGAAGTTTGAGCAACTGTAGAATAGCGCGTATAATAAACTGAATAAAATGCTCCAAAGATACTGAAACACTGTTTAAGATTTAGAAATGAAAATATAAATAAACATTACGTCCGATTAGGCCTACTTTTTAAGCATAATTAGTTTTGAATTAATTACAAAAGTGATAATGAATATTTGGATCAAAATATATTACACTACACGCGTAATTAACCTCAACAGTCAGAAGCTTTACAAAGTTAATATTTAATAGTTTAGTTTTTAATTTACTTACCGATTTAGTATTATTTTATTACAAGTTACAGCTTTTTAAAGTTAGAAAAAATAATTTTTTTAACAGGTACGACTTTTCGATCATTGGTGCGATCATTCTCAAGTATGCAAGTGTTTTTTAACGGTCTTGTGGTATTCTCAGGTACTCTGATTTCCTGGAGGTTAAACTGAATTTTGACCTGACTGAAGTGAGGAAAAAAAGTAGACATAGGTTTCACAGTAAAACCAAAACAGAAAGTTTATTTATTCAACACACACAGGACAGACAAACATAACTATGTTAATAAACGTGATAAACTACACGGCATTAACTGATAAACTATACAGGTTTTAAAGTTATAAACTACTAGATTTTAACTGATAAACCATACAGGTCGTAAAGTAATAAACTACAAAGCTTTAACTGATTAACTATACAGGTCTTAAAATGGTAAGCTACAAGATTTTAACTGATAAATTATACAGGTCTTAAAGTTATAAACTACAAGATTTTAACTGATAAACCATACAGGTCGTAAAGTGATAAACTACAAAGCTTTAACTGATTAACTATACAGGTCTTAAAATGGTAAGCTACAAGATTTTAACTGATAAACTATAAAGTTCTTAAAGTGATAAACTACAAAGTTTTAACTGATAAACTATACAGGTCTTAAAGTGATAAGCTACAAGATTTTAACTGATAAACTATACAGTCTTAAACTGCTAAACTACAGGGTTTTAACTGATAAACCATACAGGTCTTAAAGTGATAAACTACAAAGTTTTAACTGATAAACTATACAGGTGTTAAAGTGATAAGCTACAAGGTTTTAACTGATAAACTATATAGGTCTTAAAGTGATAAGTTACAAGGTTTTAACTGGTAAACTATACAGGTCTTAAAGTGATAAGCTACAAGGTTTTAACTGATAAACTATACAGGTCTTAAAGTGATAAGATACAAGGTTTTAACTGATAAACCATACAGGTCTTAAAGTAATAAGCTACAAGGTTTTAACTGATAAACCATACAGGTCTTAAAGTGATAAACTACAAAGTTTTAACTGATAAACTATACAGGTCTTAAAGTGATAAGCTACAAGGTTTTAACTGGTAAACTATACAGGTCTTAAAGTGATAAACTACAAAGTTTTAACTGATAAACTATACAGGTCTTAAAGTGATAAGCTACAAGGTTTTAACTGATAAACTATACAGGTCTTAAAGTGATAAGCTACAAGAGTTTAACTGATAAACTATGCAGGTCTTAAACTGATAAACTACAAGGTTTTAAATGATAAGGTGTACGAGGTTTAGGTTTGGTAAAAAAAATCACAAGTTTGAAATTCAAAACATGTTTAAACCAAAGTGTAGAATGAACTTTCTCTTTGGTTTTTGTAATCTTATAACTGATGTTATTTTGTTTTAGTTGTTGTTGTTATTATTTTTACTCTTTTTTTTTATTGTGATGTAGGAGGAATACGCCTCTCCCCCGCACTCGAGAAGTTGAGCATTCCTACATGTCAATTTCGTTTTTGAACCAATCGTATACGTATTCTTTCTCGTCCATTTTTCTTGAAAAATGTTTAAGATGTCAGATTTAATAATTTCCCTTTTTTTTTGCGTGATTTGATAGAATCTGTAGAACGTTTTGTTTTGTGTTGTTGTTTGCCTTTGAACATATTAGTAAAGAAACTGGTAAGATAGACGAAATATTCCTGAAGGTATTCTCTTACCTTTATGGTAATGAATACAAAATTGTGCCTAAGCCTAAGAGTTAACAAAAAATGAAGCGCGTTTGCCGAATATTAAAAGAGCTTCCTCTATTAATCAAAACAATTTCTTCCTCTCTAACAACGTCGTGAGTGAATACCATGCCAGTCAGGAAGTTTTAATCATGTCTCTTTCAACTAATGATGTGTTTATATATACGTGTGTGTGTCAAAACTTAATTCACGGGTTATATTATATTATACATATAAATAATCCCTGTCAACCCCAAATCGTATTATTATATAATCAGCTGGAAGACGACCTTATGAGGTTTAGATGAAACATTACACCATTATTGACCTCAAGGCACTGCTTGACCCTGTAACCTTCTGTAGATGCTGCATCAACTAGTTACTGGGAGTCTTAATATGAATCCGTTCTTCTGTGTACTGCTCTCCCATAATTTTCCTCAAGTACCGTCAGTCGCCAGGTGTTTTTAATCTTTTATTTATTTTTTTCTTTTTACGAGTGCTGGCCTCATTTTTCTAAAGAAAGACGAGAGGAAATCTGATGACATGGGGGAATAATAGCGCATGATATAGACTTTTTGAAAACACGCTAATTTTACTGAAGTTTCTTCAGGTGGTTTATGTACATTTATACGAGCCCTTACTCCCACCCCCTGAGTCACGGGCAGTCCAAAGTGTAATGATTAAAGGTTAACCCTTGAAATTTGTGCGTCACACCCTATCATTCGATCTAACTACGAGTTAATTAAGAGACATGACCCTTCATTGGTGTGTTAAATTTTGATGTGTGTATGTGACACGCACAGCCTATGTTGTACCAGGACTTCTTATTAGTGGTAAAGTTCAATACCAATCGTGCTTGCATGTACACAAGCAAAAGTGAAATCCTTCTTAACCAATGTGATGAGACATCTAGGCCCTGCACAAGGCATTCATGAATTTATCCCTTACCAATATCATTGTCAGATCGAATGGACTTGACAAGCGTGGCCTTGTGGTTAGCGTACCCGGACTTTGAATCTAAAGATTCATGGTTCGCGACCCACTGCGCATCCCACTTTAGAGCCGTGGATGCTCCAAAACAGTGACAGTCAAATCCCACTATCAGATTATAATAGCCCAAGAATTGGCGGTGGGCGCTGCTTACTAGCTGCCTTCCCACTAGCCTAACAGTTCCAAATTAGAAACTAGTATGTGTAGGTAGCTCTCGAGAAATGAACATTCATATTGTGTATTATAAAACTTTGAAATATTAACATTCCACCAGATCAAGGAAATTCAATTATCGGATTACTGAATCGCCATCATTGATAAGGGATAACCAAAATATTTAAAAAATATAACGTTCGAGTATACGGATAAACACGTGTATTCAGTACTTACTACTATTAGACAAATGATAAAGGGAATTTACCCTCCAAGATCCGAAAGTATATTAATACACCGTTCTTCCTTCCTGATAATCTAGTAATCGTATGTTAGACAGTAGAATCTAAGAATATTGATACAATACGGACGAATGGAGTAGGCAACCTTAGTGGATCATTGCCGATGAAATATGGTACAGTATGTATCTCTGTTGGATAACAGAGGAATACGACGTGTGGACACTCGCAGGTGTTACAAAACGTTCAGTCCTTGTTAGGCTGGGGCATACAACCAATGACCATCAGGAAACAGGATACTTCGTTTTGGCAGCTAAAAACGAAAGGTATAAGTTAGTCTCGAGATAAGCACGTTTCTTGGGAGTGAGTACTAATTTGTTGAGTGAGAAATGTTAGCTGCGGGGTTGAGCAACAACGTCGGAGTTTGATGGTTATCGATTATCTCCAACATCCTGATGACCAACAGGCGTCAAAAGAACGTGCTATGATAATTTATAATGTCTTATCTTTAATAGAAAAAAAAATACTCCAGGCAAAACGCGGACTTCTGTTTTAACCAAGATAACGTGTTATGAAGTATGCCTATTGGTCAGTTGTAATTGAAAAGCGTTACACTGCGGATTTTAAATTTCTGTTTTTAAAAAAAAATGATGTAGATAGTTTATTCTGCATATTTATGGTATGCGTGTTATTAAGTGTACTGTATAGCATTATTTTATTATTTTTGTATACGTATCAAACGTAAAGAAATGGAATTGTTTGTTCTAAGCGTACAACTAACTGCATAAATACGACATAATTTTATTGCTATACACCTAGTATGAATTGTACAAACAATGTGACCTTACTTTATTGCTGTGCGAGTAATACAAATTGTACAAAAATGGTATGCTTGTATTGTTGTTGTATGTGTGATATTAAATACATAAATATGGTTCTATATCTAATTATTTTACTGTTCTTTACATATTACTAAGTATACAAATATGACAATCTTATAATTTTCGTGTGCATTCTACTAAAAGTATACATATTAAATCATTTTATTGTTGTTGTATTCGTGCTGTTAAGTGTACTAGTATGACATTCTTTTATTGTTGTATTCGTACTATTAAGTGTACAAATATGGCATTCTTTTATTGTTGTATTCGTACTATTAAGTGTACTAGTATGACATTCTTTTATTGTTGTATTCGTACTATTAAGTGTACAAATATGGCATTCTTTTATTGTTGTATTCGTACTATTAAGTGTACTAGTATGACATTCTTTTATTGTTGTATTCGTACTATTAAGTGTACAAATATGACATTCTTTTATTGTTGTATTCGTACTATTAAGTGTACAAATATGGCATTCTTTTATTGTTGTATTCGTACTATTAAGTGTACAAATATGGCATTATTTTAT
>NW_013668106.1:107107-115252 GCF_000517525.1 Limulus polyphemus
CACTCCTACTTGTTGGGCTACTGTTGTCTAATGTTATTGTCAACTGATAGACTAGATGGAAGGCAGCTAGTTAGTCAACACCACCCACTTCCACTTGTTGGGCTACTGTTGTCTAATGTTATTGTCAACTGATACACTAGATGGAAGGTAGCTAGTTAGTCAACAACATCCATTCCCATTTGTTAGGCCACTGTTTTTTTTGTTGTTTTTTTATCGAATAATGGGACTTTACCATCCTTCTTATAATGAAACCGCGGCCCCAAGGTGCGGAGTGCGTTTTGGCGGCAACGGGACGCGAACCACGAACTTTAGAATCCACGGTCTTGGCGCCTTACCACGCCTGGCCAGTTGATTTTGATAATGAGGGCGCCTAATTATTCGCATATTTCTGTTTTATTGTTGCGGCTTTGTTGTTTGTTAAATATAATTTTAATTACATACCAAAATTGATATTTAATAGGTGTAAATAGGCCGTTTTACTCATTCTTTGGATGGTTCTGGCAACTTATCCTGGTGGTATTTATTACAAATAATAATATTCCTAAGGCGTACATAGAAATTACCGAAGTAGATTAGTCAATTAATTGATCTAAATATTTTAAACCTTATACCTGTGAGCTGAAGAGGCAGATATGTCGCTTCCGAGACTATCTTTTTCTTAAGCCTCAATTCTGTTACTAGATAGCTTTAATCATAGAATCTTTGAACCTTTAAGCGGTTAAAGTTTAGGTGAAAATATTCGTTACAATTATTAAAATAATCTACAAAAAAAAAGAGTAATTTAACTGAAACTAAAGGAATATATTAAACTTTGAAATAGTATCAAACAACTCCATTAATTTTGAATTTAAAAAAAATATATTTACAGCACAGAATAATATGTAAAACAAATTACTATATTTTAACGGATGACTTAACTTTTTTCACAGCCAATCTAATTTAAGTTCGAATTATGAGTGTGTGATACAGAATACTATAGCTATATTTCTTCGTTTTGTTGGAGTTCGCGCGAAGCTACACGAGGGATGTTTGTGCTAGCCGTCTTTAATTTTCAAGTAATAGACTAGAGGGAAGGCAACTAGTCAACACCACCCACCGCCAATTCTTGGGCTACTCTTTTCGGGCGGAATAGTGGGACTTGACCGTCACTCTTATAACGCCACAACCTACAGAGGGCGATTTGTGTGTATGTGTGTGTGTGTGTGCGCATATATAGCGGTAAATAAATATGAACCACAGAACCTCAGCTCCACAGCCCGGCATGCTAGCCACTAAGCTGCTCTCGGCTCAGATGTATTTCACTAATATTCTTTTCGGTATTTATGGTAAGCGAAACGGCAGAATATTACTTTAAGAGATGTTGACTTGTTAGAAATGTTTAAAGGTCTGCAGCAGTTTTAACTCCCAGGTTATTGTGTACTTTGGCGTTATACTAAAATGAAGAAAAACTATTAAAATTTATTTCTAGCTCGTGAAGTTAAGATAGTTTGACGAGGTTGTGGAGAAACGTCCGTAATTCGTTGCTTTTATTTCCCACTGATTCTCGAAGCTCATCGTGTCTGGTTTCATCTGTTAAATCTATACCAGAAACCTCACCTTTGAATTAGAAATCAGAAAGGCTTCATCTGTTAAATCTATACCAGAAACTTCACCTTTGGATTAGAAATCAGAAAGGTTTCATCTGTTAAATCTATACCAGAAATCTCATCTTTGGATTAGAAATCAGAAAGGCTTCATCTGTTAAATCTATACCAGAAACTTCACCTTTGGATTAGAAATCAGAAAGGTTTCATATGTTAAATCTATACCAGAAACTTCACCTTTGGATTAGATACCAGAAAGGCTTCATCTGTTAAATCTATACCAGAAACTTCACCTTTGGATTAGAAATCAGAAAGGTTTCATCTGTTAAATCTATACCAGAAACCTCACATTGTGTCTTGTGTGTGAGAAGTAAACCTCTCTTTTTATCATCATTAGTGTTAGGAAAAGCAACACAATGAAAATCCGTTGCTTAATGAATTATATTGCTAGATCTCGGCTAAAAATTAAAAAAAAAAGGTTTATGTTATCTACAGACGCCATTTTTTACTCATTTCCTGGTATGATTGATCGTCAAAGTTAACAGTGTGTTCATTTCCGGCCAAGGCTGGATGTGCACTTTAAAAACAACATGACATCACATTAACTGGTAAGTAGACTTTGGTAAATTGTTTTACACCTTCATTGACGTCATATCCTGTAGCTTGGGTTGATGATTGTTTGTTCAAAGTGGCAGAAAGGCTGCAAAAGTATTAGTTCCACTAGATCAAATCGTTCAACGTAATGAGTAATTTAGCCTTCACTTTCTGTCTCAGTGTTCAGGTGTCCACCGTGAGAGCTGGAGCGCCATGGAAATGTTCATTCTGGAATTAACATCAACGTCTTTTTTAATGGTGATTGTTAGTTTAAATCGCCTCGAAGTGGAAAAAGTTTCCGGTGGTTACAGGCATTGCGGGTGGTTTCAAGGTGGGATAACTGACAACAACAATCATTTGTCAGTTTCCCCCCAAGGGCTAAGAATTAAACGCTATACACTTCTGTTCCAACGGCGGACGTTGACAAAGAATGTAAGAGAATCGAAGCACGACTGAACTGACATCTAGCACTATATCACCAAGTGATATTTCTTTGAGAATTCAAGTTAAGACTAATTAGGCTATTTTTCTCTGTCGTTTTGCCAGTCATTTGATGCCATCACATCAAAAGTTGTAATAACTTTATAAGTATACACGAACCAAAGTGAAAAAAAAAAGTTAAAATATAACAATTTCGTGTCTTAATTACGGCGAAAGTGCCTAGATATTTTTTTCTTGCTGAAATATGCTAAGTAGACACTTTAAAGAACGATCGGCTCCACCTTGAGTGTATGTTGATTGGTCAACACATTTGTTTCGAAGACTGTTTATTTGTCTGTCAACCTGGGTATAAGAAAACTCATTGGATGAATTGCCTAAAGCCACGTGTAACAATAGTTTTATGTGACATTCAGTTAGCATGAACTCGTTTAATGTACAAAAAGAAGAGGACATTACTTCAATTTATGATTCAATGATTTTCAGATCCACAGAAGTTTCCTTTTTTATATTTGGTTTTGAGAAGATTACATTTAACTAGTAATGCAGATAACTTATGACTCTATAAAATTTCTGCCCAGCCTGGCCAGGTGGTTAAGGCGCTCGACTCGCAATCTGAGGGTCGCGGGTTCGAATCCCCATCACACCAAACATGCTCGCCCTTTCAGCGGTGGGGGCGTTATAATGTGACGGTCAATCCCACTATTCGTTGGTAAAAGAGTAGCCTAGGAGTTGGCATTGGTCTTACACTGCTAAATTAGGGACGGCTAGCACAGATAGCCCTCGTGTTGCTTTGCGCGAAATTCATAATAAACAAATAAACAAACTATAAAATTTATTTTAAATTCTTTCTCGTATTCTGTTATAACATAGGCTACTTCAGCAGCAGATTTTAATTATGTTAATAATAACTTCATTAAATTTCCCTTTTTTTTTTCTCATGGGTGTTTTCTTGTTCGGTTTTCTCTGTGCTTATAAACTAGAATCAACAACAGAAGTTAGTTAAAAATGATAACAGTTATCTAAGAAATTAATTTATTGCACATTTAAACCACAGTTTACAGGAGGATCTGTCCAAGTTGGATAGAACTTAGTCGTGACAGTAAAAATACTGAAGAACACAGAAATAATTCAAGTTTGGGTTTAACATAGTCGTGACTGTAAGAATGCTGAAGAACACAGAAATAACTCAAGTTTGGGTTTAACTTAGTCGTGACAGTAAAAATACTGAAGAACACAGAAATAACTCAAGTTTGGGTTTAACTTAGTCGTGACAGTAAAAATACTGAAGAGCACAGAAATAATTCAAGTTTGGGTTTAACTTAGTCGTGACAGTAAAAATACTGAAGAACACAGAAATAACTCAAGTTTGGGTTTAACTTAGTCGTGACTGTAAAAATACTGAAGAACACAGAAATAACTCAAGTTTGGGTTTAACTTAGTCGTGACAGTAAAAATACTGAAGAACACAGAAATAACTCAAGTTTGGGTTTAACTTAGTCGTGACAGTAAAAATACTGAAGAACACAGAAATAACTCAAATTTGGGTTTAACTTAGTCGTGACAGTAAAAATACTGAAGAACACAGAAATAACTCTAAGTTTAACAGTTTTCTTGCTACTGATTATGGGATTGATAATTTCACAGAATTTCGCGACCTTTTTAAAACTGTCACGTCTACAACATAATTTACTTACTAATTTTTAAGATGGTAACGACAACCTTAGTATGGTGACTGCTAGTATTATTACCTCTCGTTAGGGTAACCTCTCGCTATAATTACTTAAAGCTGCATAATTGTTCCTTGTCTGGTATGATATTACGTCATTTGTTTACTTACCTTAGTTTCTGTTACGTACGTTAACTGTGATGTTCAATATTTGTTATTATTTTTGTCCATATTATTACAGTGATCGTTCTCGTATCGTATAATATCTTGCACATTTCATAAGGTTTAACTTTCTGTATTACTTCCAACAGCCCATATCTGTAAGGGATGGTTAAATTCGATGTAGTTGTATTAAACACAGTTGTTAATTCACTCAATTAATTTTTATTACTATTTATTATCTGCAAAAACAGCCGTGGGGGCGTTATAATGTGACGGTCAATCCCATTATTCGTTGGTAACGGAGTAGCCTAAGAGTTGGCGGTGGGTGGTGATGACTA
Source organism: Limulus polyphemus (assembly GCF_000517525.1). NCBI lineage: Eukaryota > Metazoa > Arthropoda > Merostomata > Xiphosura > Limulidae > Limulus > Limulus polyphemus. The sequence continues at coordinate 111,892 of NW_013668106.1, forward strand.
GCTGCCTTACCTCTATTCTTGCACTGCTAAATTAGGGACGGCTAGCGCAGATAGCCCTCGTGTAGCTTTGCGCGAAATTCAAAAACAAACAAATACAAAGTTATCCGGTTGTTCTTTAATTTCGTCACATACTCGCTGAAGATCTTTTGGCTATATTTTCGGCAATATTTCTCTAATCTGGGCAAAAGATGACAGAAAATAATTTAAATGTAGTAGGTTTGTTTATTTGTAGTTAAGTACAAAGCTACACAATGGGCTATCTGAGCTCTGCCCACCACGGGTATCGAAACCCGGATTCTAGCGTTGTAAGTCCACAGACATACCCCTGTGACACTGTAATATCACTTATGCATAATTTGTAGGATAAAATGTGTTGAAAAGATATCTTCAGTGACTATGCAAACAGACAATGTACAGCCTTTTCTCTATTTTGGTAAAACTTAGGGGCAGGGGATGGGGTTGGGAACATAATTACATTGCCCTAACTTATCAATAATCGGCATTACTTACTCTTTGTCATAACAGCCACAATTTTCATTTTAACTACATGAAGAGCATGAAATTATAAATTCGTGATACTTTCAATAAATTTACTGAAAAACATTTACACGTTTATATGGATGTTTCGATCGATTCAAATGTACATACAGAATTACTCAAAAATTAAGTTTTAATTACGCTGGAAATAAATAGTAGACCCCCCCCCCCGTGGTACAGCGGTATGTCTGCGGACTTACAACGCTAGAATACGGGTTTAGATACCCGTGGTGGGCAGAACACAGATATCCCCTTGTGCAGCTTTATGCTTAATTACAAACAAATCATGGTGGGATTCCGATATTTAAATTCCATACTTTTCCTTGGTAAAAGTTCCCCGGTTGTTCAGCGGTACGTTTACGAACTTACAACACTAAAAATTCAGGGTTCGATTCCTCGTAAGATAACCAAACAAGCAATATTTGGCCAAAAACCGAAATAATTAAAAACATAAAGTCGAAAATAACATATAGTCACTGTTCGCCAATTTTTAACTTTCTTTCTCTTTTTTTTTTTTACTAAATCAATTTTTTTAGCGGAATGAACGTTTTTAAATACAGTTTTATTAATGATTGTATAATAAATAATACATTCTTTTTGTCAGTGGCGAATTAACATAGGGGCAAAAGGGGCATTTGTCCCAGAGCCCCCAGGCGTAAGGGACGGGAACGCTTCATAAATACACTTTGTTTAAACAAATCTTACGAATTAGGAACTCAAATTATCGATATTGACAAGCTAGAATACAAAATAAGAACCTTCTATCCAGTGGCGGATTAACGGAAGGGCAAACGGGTCAGTTGCCCAGGGGCCCCGAGGCAAATGGGGCCCCCAAAATTTTAGGCTAGGATACTGTATGTAAAGAGTGTTGTTGAAAAAGAAAGAATTGTTACAAAGGAAGTGAGTTTTTTAAAATGTTTTTTTTTTAAATTGGGAATGCTATTTGAAATTTTATTATAGTTATGAATAACTTTTTTGGAACGAGATTTACGTTGTTGAAATAGGATTAAGAATTTAAAATGTACATACACACACACACACAAAATAAATGTGACTATAAATATACACATATCTGTAAACCAATCTGTATAGTTAACCATGAAGTAGCATGTATCTTGTAGCATGAGAGGGCTCACATTATTCACTGTCCTAGGACCCCGAGGTGTCTTAATCCGCCACTGCTTTTTGTAGAAAAGTTGCTTTATTACATCCTATCTTTGTTGAAAACGTGTAGACAACGTGGATAAATAAGTATACCAATATAAATCCAAAAATATTAAACTAGTAATTGTAGTATTTTTACTTTATGGCAAAGCTGCTAAGGCTATCTGCTGCCATCCCTAATTTTGAACTAGTGACCAACGAGACTGTAGCCAGGCAGGCAGCACTCTAAGTCCCACCATTCATACTAAAGGATTGACTGCCACACTTATAACGCACCCGCAGCTAAAAGTGAGGGCAATATTTTGTGCTAATATGTGGATTCGAACCTCTATCACAGGATCAACCCGCAGCAACTCCAAAAACTGATTATCAAGGCTTGGGTTGGTTGCAATTGGTTAATATCAAGGACAAATGTACTAGTATACATTTTTGTCTCCATACTGGTGACAAAAAAAAAGTAAATATCCATAACATTTCGCTCCTTACATTTTCACGGACTCTCACGGTTAATCACCAACAAACTCAAGTCAGGACGATTTCGAAATGTATGACTTAATCCAAATCCGGATGACCTTAGGTAAAAAGTTGCTCCTCTAGGTTCTTTTTTTTATTATTATTAATCTAAGAAACGTTAATAAAGCAAGAATACTGCCCTCTAGTGTGGTAATAAATAATCCCTGGAACGGAAGGAGTCACAGGTAGTCCTTTGTGTTGCAATACAGTGGAGCTTAGTAATAAACTTTCCATGTGTGACTAAGAATATAAGTAATTTAGTGAGCAGTTGTATAACGGCACGATACATGTCAGTTGCTTCACAAAGCCTTGATGCGAGCTTGCATACCCCACATTATCGTCTCTATCTCTATCCTCCTTTGTTTCATACGTAATTTATTTTAATTAGTAACTGACCCAAAAGACGGCGCCACCGTCGAGTATCATTCTGACCTTGTAAATAACAAATTTTAAAAAACATCGTGTGTGTGTTCCTCGTGTTCAGTAGACTTTTGTATGAATAATACAGATTAGAGATCAAACCAAGTGTCATCACGTGTGACATACTTACATATTTGGCGCTCTTCTGTGATGACATCATTCCATATTTACCGAAATAACCTAAATTGGATTATTTTCTAATCCTATTTCTTTTTATATTACGCATTTTTATAGTGTATTATTTTATAATGTTTTCATTATTCTTTCTTTGAGCATGAAAATTTCTGTATCATTTTTCGACGTACGGTCCGAGTGTGACCGAGTACTTAGTGTTCCCCGACTGAGAGTTCGAGGATTAATTGAATACGCCACGTATCCACAAAAAAACACGCTCAACACCTTGGGGGTCTCTAAATGTGTTATAATAATGACAGTCAGATCTCAATATTCGGTCAAACAAGAGTAAACTTAGAGTTCGCGATGGGTGCCGTTGCCTAGCTGCCTGGCCCAAGATGACCAGGTGGTTAGGGCACTCGACTTGCAGGTTCGAATCCCGTCCCACTAAACCTATGGGTCGCTGGTTCAATACTCGTAATTTTGTGAAATTCAGAACAAAACAAAACAAATTTAGCCCCCCCCCCCCAGTTTCAAGCTTGAGGGCTTATATCGCTAAATGGCCAGGAGGTTAGGAAGCTCGACTCGCAATCTACGGGTTCGAATCCCCATC
>NW_013668106.1:116252-118152 GCF_000517525.1 Limulus polyphemus
CAAGCTTGAGGGCTTATATCGCTAAATGGCCAGGAGGTTAGGAAGCTCGACTCGCAATCTACGGGTTCGAATCCCCATCCCACCAAACATGCTCGCCCTTTCAGCCGTGGGGGCGTTATAATGTGACGGTCAATCCCACTACTCGTTGGTAAAAGAGTAGCCCAAGAGTTGGCGGTGGGTGGTGATGACTAGCTGCCTTCCCTCTAGTCTTACACTGATAAATTAGGAAAGGCTAGCACAGATAGCCCTCGTGTAGCTTTGCGCGAAATTCATAACAAACAAACAAACCTGGCTGCCTTCTTTCTAGTCTTACACTGCTAAATTAGGGACGGCTAGCACAGATAGCTCTCGTGTAGCTTTGCACGATATTCATAACAAACAAACAAACCTGGCTACCTTCCTTGTAGTGTATCATCTGTCGATAATTCTTGTATAAGCTTTGAGTGAAAAAATAAATAAAATCTAAAACACATTTCAGACGTGACGATTTTTCGTTTGTCCTTATAACAAATATGGCGATAATTCATTGTCATTAACGTGTGATAATTCCTTTTTCATTTTTGTCGCCTAACGTGGCATTTTAATAAGCTCGATGGTAATCACTATCGCTGTTTTTGTCAAGTGTAAAGATAAGTCACGATTGATATTTTAATACAGTTTATGGTAGTTTCTTTACCTTACATGTCAAATGTGATAATTCATAATAGCCATTATGAGTGTTATAATTAATTATTTTCTCTGGCTTCTGTTGACTGCACACAAACAATCTATCCTCAAGAGTCCGTTAGCTGAACGTGTTATTACATGTTCACCTTTTTGTCAAAGGGAACGATAATTCATAGTTAGTATTTTTATCAAGAACAACATTAATTCCATTTAACTGTTCGCGTAATAATTATTATTAACCTCTATATATATGAATAATTTATTCTTTGTAAAAATATAAGTATAATTACTTGTTCTATACAACTTTAAAGCGATGATAATTCTCGTTGTTGTTTTTTTCTTCTTTGTTTGACTTCTTCTAGGATATTAATGGCTCTTTTGTTGTTGACTATGAAACATATTTCTTCAATAATTTTGAACTTGCTAAAGATAATGATCAGAAAAACAATAGTTCTATTGACTCTTCAAACGTTCGAGTATTAAATAGGCTACCCACTTCGTCGGGAACAGCTACCAATAAACTTAGTCTTCGCGTAAGTTTCTTGTATATTTTGAATTAAGCACAAAGCTCCGTAATGGGCTATCTGTGCTCTACCCACCACAAGTATCGAAACCCGAGTTCTAGAATTGTAAGTCCGCAGACATACCGCTGTGCCACTAGGGGGCCTTTACGTAAGTGAATATACGGTTTCAGTTACCACCTACTTGTTCTTATCATATATATTATTGCCCCCCCCCCCAGTGGCACAGCGGCATGTCTGCGGACTTACAACGCTAGAAACCGGGTTTCGATACCCGTGGTGGGCAGAGCACAGATAGCCCTCGTGTAGCTTTGTGCATAATTAAAAACAAAAACAAACAACCGTCGAGTTTCAACGCCAAATATTTAATACAGATACTACTTTACATTGTCTGTCCCGGCATGGCCTGGTGGTTAGGGCGATAGATTGAAAACCCCCGACTTTTAAAAAATCACCGATGTTTGATTCTTAACATTATTTGTAGTTTCTTTTTGCTTCTTTCTCTCTCTCTCTCTATCTTTCTTTTGCTATTCAAACTGCGCTGCCTAAATCCTTCATAGTTGTGATCCACCCGTATTACATCCTCCACGTGTTCAGTGCCGATTCCACCCGTATTACATCCTCCACGTGTTCAGTGCCGATTCCACCCGTATTACATCCTCCACGTGTTCAGTGCCGATTCCACCCGCATTACATCCTCCACGTGTTCAGTG
>NW_013668106.1:119096-127984 GCF_000517525.1 Limulus polyphemus
TGGCTGGAGACGGCTTAAACGGGTAATGAAGAAAAACTTTAATATAAGTTTAACATCGTTGTACATTTGCTGTTATGTTAAACTTATATTAAAGTTTTTCTTCATTACCCGTTTAAGCCGTCTCCAGCCATTACACGTGTCATAATGTTTTACTTGAACCTTGATCTACTTGTAACTTATATACTACGCCTTCTATAAAATTAAATTATTTAATCTCACCACTTGCATATAATTTAGCAGCAACACAGGAAATGGATAGCAATAACTTTTTTTTTTCAGAAGTCAGAATGGAAAAGCGTCAAAACTGGCCCATAAAGATGTCTGAACTTCCGTTCTAAATACGTGCTGAAGTACTGACGTAACATGTAAAGAACCTAAAGTTGGAACAGGTAAAGAACCTAAAGTTGGAACAGGTAAAAAACCTAAAGTTGGAACAAGTAAAGAACCTAAAGTTAGAACAGGTAAAGAACCCAAAGTTAGAACAGGTAAAGAATCTAAAGTTAGAACAGGTAAAGAACCTAAAATTAGAACAGGTAAAGAACCTAAAGTTAGAACAGGTAAAGAACCTAAAGGAACAGGTAAAGAACCCAAAGTTAGAACAGGTAAAGAACCTAAAATTAGAACAGGTAAAGAATCTAAAAGTTAGAACAGGTAAAGAACCTAAAATTAGAACAGGTAAAGAACTTTAGGTTCTTTACCTGTTCTAACTTTAGGTTCTTTACCTGTTCCTTTAGGTTCTTTACCTGTTCTAACTTTTGGTTCTTTACCTGTTCTAATTTTAGGTTCTTTACCTGTTCTAACTTTAGATTCTTTACCTGTTCTAATTTTAGGTTCTTTACCTGTTCTAACTTTGGGTTCTTTACCTGTTCTAACTTTAGGTTCTTTACTTGTTCCAACTTTGGAAGTATTAACTGTTCTAACTTTAGGTTCTTTACCTATTCTAACTTAGGTTCTTTACCTGTTCTAACTTTAAGTTCTTTACCTGTTCTAACTTTAGAGAACAGGTAAAGAACCTAAAGGAACAGGTAAAGAACCCAAAGTTAGAACAGGTAAAGAACCTAAAAGAACAGGTAAAGAACCTAAAGTTGGATTTTTTTTTTAGATTTATATTTTGTTTGTTATTAAATGCAAAGCTACACAAGGGGCTATCTCTGCTCTGATCACTGTGTGTTTAGAAATCCGGGTTTTAGCGTTATAAGCCTACAGATTTACCGCTGAACGACCACAGTAGTGTTTAGTGTGTAGGGATGGGCCGGGTAAAAAATGGACGTCGCATATTATGTATTGCTCATCATGGTCTCAAACCTCTCTCATAACAATCTAAGAGACTTTTATAAAAACATAGCTTTAGTTTTCGAGATTTTCAAAAGTTATTAAGACATTCGGTTTAGCCAAAAAAACATCGATAAAGTAGAGAACCGGCGAGTAATGTAACAGCCAAATGTTCAATTGATTATTTTGATTCTGACGTTAGAAGGGCTAGTTCACCAACACTTGAAGTTGTTGCGATGATTTACACACCAAAATGTTGGATTTTGGGGAGTTCAGAAGCAGTATAGCGTTTCACTAATTTCAACATATGATGTCCATCAAGACAACTCATCACGACAGGCTAAAAATGCTGCCTTCATAGTGACTGTTATTCATTAATATTGATTGTTTAAAAAAGTGAGGAAACAAGTAGTAAAAAAATAAATAAATAAGGATGATGTAGAGATGGCAACGCCAAAAAGTACAGAAACAAAGTATTTGTTTATTTTTCCAATGATAGTTTTTAACTCTAGGGGTCATGAAATAGCACTTGCATTCGCTTCTTTCATGAATTTAGCATAAATGTTTAAAACTTCTGGCCAACAAGCAAAGTTTCTAGTTCTAACCATGCACGGTCTTAGTTGTTTTTTCACTTCTTCTCAGTTATACTGTATGAGCTGCCATCTATTGATTAAAATAAAAACTATTTTGCTAAGCAGTAAGCGTCAATGTAAGCAACTAAATATACACAAAGGGCATTTTTTCTCATGACATCAAGGCATTCACATCACTATCAAAATATAAGTATATATTTTTTTAGCATTACTTATATTGATTTTGAACTCCCACCGAAAAAAACAGCTTACGTTATAGTTACACAGCATATTTTGTCATAGAAACTACCAATCCTATACTTATGTTTAAAAACGTTACAATGCATCATTATTTATGAAGCAGCCTTTCAGAATTAACAAAGGTTAGGACACTCGTATTTTTACGAAATTCTAGCCATAATACCCTCCCTCAGTTTTACCGCTTTTCTTGAAAAAAAAAAAGAAGAAGAAGAGAGGTGGAACAAACCTAAACAAAATATGAATTTAAAACAAACGACCAAAAACATAAAGTTAATACAAACTCTGATTGTCAAGGAAAACCTCAACGAGATTCGAGAAAACAAAAAAAAGTATATACGGCGGTCCCTCACTCATTTAAAGTTTATAATTACTGTAAATACGTTTTCAGTCTACCCTTACGTCAACGAGGCCTAAGAAATAGTTAAGGAGTATAGTTGATTACCTATATTTATTATTCTGTGTAGGTTTTGTATCAAACTTACCGATGACCAACTTTTGATTTTCTCGCAAGTCAGCTTAATAAGGTTGTTTTGAACTAATAAATGCCATATAGCACGAACCTGTGCTTGTTTTTTGAATTTCGCGCAAAGCAACACGAGGGCTATCTGCGCTAGCCGTCCCTAATTTAGCAGTGTAAGACTAGAGGGAAGGCAGCTAGTCATCACCACCCACCGCCAACTCTTGGGCTACTCTTTTACCAACGAATAGTGGGACTGACCGTCACATTATAACGCCCCCACGGCTGAAAAGGCGAGCATGTTTGGTGTGACGGGGATTCGAACCCGCGACCCTCAGATTGCGAGTCGAGCGCCCCAAGCACCTGGCCATGTAGTTTAAAGTCAGATACAATGGTTTAACCTGAATTAAGAGAATTGTGCCACCTTATTATCTTATTGATGACGTGTAGAATGAATTCTGTTTGTTAAGTAAAGCTCTTGGATGAAAAACATCATATTAAAATCGTTCAGTAATCAATATAACTAAGGAAACCTGCATAGGAATTGTTTAAAGGAATAAAACTGTTTCGGCTGTGTATTTGTAAGTTTTTCCTTTCTTCACCAAAATTTATAATTTCAATAAAAGAAGAAAGAATCCGTGAATGACGTAGAAACCTAATGTAATAGACTATATAGTTTCGCCCAATCACGGTTCATCAGTACTGCATGGAATAGTTTCGTCCAATCAAGGCTCTTCAGTACTGCATGGAATAGTTTCGTCCAATCAAGGCTCTTCAGTACTGCATGGAATAGTTTCGTCCAATCACAGCTCATCAGTACTGCATGGAATAGTTTCGCCAATCACGGCTCTTCAGTACTGCATGGAATAGTTTCGTCTAATCACGGCTCTTCAGTACTGCATGAAATAGTTTCGTCCAATCAAGGCTCTTCAGTACTGCATGGAATAGTTTCGTCCAATCAAGGCTCTTCAGTACTGCATGGAATAGTTTCGTCTAATCAAGGCTCTTCAGTATTGCATGGAATAGTTTCGCCCAATCACGGCTCATCAGTACTGCATGAATAGTTTCGTCCAATCACGGCTCATCAGTACTGCATGGAATAGTTTCGTCCAATCACGGCTCATCAGTACTGCATGGAATAGTTTCGTCCAATCACGGCTCATCAGTACTGCGTGGAATAGTTTTGCCCAATCACGGCTCATCAGTACTGCATGAATAGTTTCGTCCAATCACGGCTCATCAGTACTGCATGGAATAGTTTCGTCCAATCACGGCTCATCAGTACTGCATGGAGAGCGAACCAAAAATGTACAGTATGACTCTTATAATGATGGAATGTAAACGATTTGTAAGTTTTGATGTAAAATCCTTTTCTCACCACTAATAACACAAATCTATTCAAACACCAAAAGTATTTTAACTTATTAGTGGCGAGTACAGAATTTACATTAAAACCTACAAACAGTCCTTTTCAGCTCATCATACAGTAACCTAAGTAAATTCAGGTGTGTGAATAATTACGCCTAATTTATTATTTGATAATATACAGCGAGCCAACTGTTTAATTATTATAGTACAGATTACTTTTTCTATTCACCAAAGGTAAAATTGAAAATATAATCTGTGACGTAAAGACCTAATGCGTTCGCAGCACCCTCTGCTGTGGACTGCAGTTTCGCCTATTTAAGGCTCATCAGCAAACCAAAGAAATACAGTTAGGCTTCTTACATTGATGATGCGTATATAGTATTTATAGGCTTTTCCAGTCCTTTTTAAATCACCATCTAGCTGACCAAAAACACAATTTTTGAAACCCCTCACTCTTAATCTCAATGTTTGTTTCAGTTCTTCTCAAATTATAAACGTATACAAATGTGTCATATGATTGTGTTAAAGAAAAAAAACAACACTTGACCAACTTCGCACGGCAGTTTCGAGTTATATCAGTTGCTTGTATCCTTTTACAGAGTTGCACGATGTTGGAGATTTCGAATTCTCTAGATTACTGGTATTTTATGTAACTGGAAACCAAAACGTACATGAAAATATAATAATAAAACCATCACCTTTGAAGCGAGTAAACACTTCTATTCATTTAATTTACTGGTTACTATTAGCAATACAGCACGTTTTTTTTTTTAATGTTGTTGTTTAATTGCTTATAACATAGACGTTCGTGAGTGGAGATTTTAAAATAAGTGGAACCTTGACAACAATAATAGTCGAACTTAACAAAAGTAGGCTTAACTATTCTTTGATAGTTACTGGGGAAAAAACTAGAATCATCAACACAGACAAATTTTGGAAGACGAGAAAATTAAAGAATCATTTTATATTAACACAATTAAACCTTCACTAAATACAGAGATTCCGGATTAGAGGTGAGCAACCTGTAGCTACCATTGGTTGAATCCAAAGGAAATCTCTCCTACAATCAGAAACAGGGATAAAACAACCAATCATAACACGCTCTCCACCAGAATACTATAAAGATCGGCAAAACCTTACACACACTGACCAGCATTCGAACACCCTTGGTGATTAAGTTTTTCTCTGAACTATTAATTTTACACCAAAATAACTGCCATAGACAAACACTGACCTGAAGACTTTCGAAACGTCGTCCTCTACACTTGTGTCTCTACAACAGGCAGTTGCCGTCCATTCTACAAAGTTTCATAGGCTTAACCAATTTGCACTCGCCCATTTAGAGCTGATATTCAATACGAACGACTTTTCCCCGTTCTTTCTTGATGCAATGATTGTTGGTGATTCTAGCTACCACTATCATAATCCATAAATTTTGTGTAATTTTCAAAGAGAAGTCAAAAAGTCATATTTCGAAATGGTTTTGAAAACTTACAAATACTGAGTCTCAAAGAATATTTACATTAAATTATTCCCACTTTCTTTTATTGTTTTAAAGCTTTGTTAAATATAGAATTAAACGAACATATAAACCACATTTACTTCTATATACAAGTCTAGTTTCGACTTTTCCTGTTTGAGGTCACTGCAATCGTAAAAGACCAGTAGCAAGCCCTGTAGATAGCGGTATTTGTTCAAGAGGTTTGTTTGTTGTTAAGCGCAAAACTACACAATGGGCTATCTTGCTGTACCAACCACGGGTATCGAAACCCGGTTTTTTTATCGTTATAAGCCTTCAGACTTACCGCTGAGTTACTTGGGGGTTCTTCTTGTTCACGAGGAGAAATATTTCTATATTGACCATATACGAAGTTTCATGTTTACCGGTGTGTTTTTCCACAGGGTAAAATGTTATTGCTTCTAAGAGGGGTCATTTTTTTTAGATTATGACCACATGCTGAGATTCAAACTTACGCACATCAGGGACTGTGCATTTTATGATATGCAGTATTAGTATAGTAGAAAGTTGTTCTGGAAATGGTACCAGGACAGTGAAAATATGTAATTTCTCCAAAGCTGCTAGATGTATGAAAAAACTGTAACTAGAGGGCACTCGGTAGAGCGCATACCTCAGCCATGCAGCATTGGTAATAAAATACGAAAATGTGTCCGTCTTTATCAACGGTCACGGACCATTTTAAGGAGGACAATGAGGAATAATATTCTATACAAGTCCATCAAGTTTCATCAAAATCCGATCATTTTTGACTGAGTTATAGAGCAAAAATAGTGTCAAAAATCGGTCCCCATGTTAACAGATAGGGATTTTTTGGATTTTCGTGACATTGCAGTGACCTTGACCCTCTAAAAACTAAGTTAGATCATAGTCTAAATGTATACAAACTTTCGTATAAAAAAAAAAAAGAATTCAGCCGTTTCCGAGAAGCCTTACTGACAAACACACACAGGTGAAAACATAACCTCCGTCACTTTCGGTGGCGATGATAATTACGTTTGAGGTATTTAAAAAATCGTTTAATTCGGGCTATATCAAAGGAACTGTTACCGACACTCAATATCACTGTGCCACAAAGTTTCTGCTCTTTGTAGATTGTCATTTTTTAAAACCAAGATACGCTATACGTAATAAAGTGACCAGAAATAATTCCATATATATGCAACTGTTTTAAAGTGTTCTTATATATTTTTGTTCAAAGAAATTCACTGAAAAAATCAGGCATTATCATACAATGATATTATTTTGAACACAAGTTTATTTCGTTGATCTCCTGGGGTCTAGTGTGTACCCACCTTCCTTCCCTTCAACACAAAGTGCTCCAGACTAATACTGGCTCATCGAAACACCCCCAAAAGAACAAACCATGGATGACCTACACCTAGTGATGCTTATTTACTTTACCTTTAGCAAATTGGAAAAAGTGTATAGAAAAATGAAATGATCTTTTGATAGTTCCAAAATATTGGTAACATCCACCCCCTAAACGAAATCTTCATTATTCAAGTTGTGTATCAGGGAATCAGACTTTCATCCTCTGGTCCATTAAGTATAAATGATAAAATACTTATTTTTCTAGTTCAAATAAAACGTTTCAATTGCTTCAAAACGTTCAAACGTTTCTATTGTTGTGGTATTTACCACCTCATGTTTCTTTCGTAATATCTATATGTTTTTTTAGAAAAAAAAGATTAATAGGGCTCGAGAAATTCAATGTATAGTTAATTAACTGCTTTCATAGAGTTGTCACTTCTCAGGAAACCCGTTTTCATAGTGTTGTCACTTCTCAGGAAACCTGTTTTCATAATGTTGTCACTTCTCAGGAAACCCGCTTTCATAGAGTTGTTACTTCTCAGAAAACCTGCTTTCATAGTGTTTTCACTTCTCAGGAAACCCGCTTTCATAGAGTTGTCACTTCTCAGGAAACCTGCTTTCATAGAGTTGTCACTTCTCAGGAAACCTGCTTTCATGGTGTTGTCACTTCTCAGGAAACCTGCTTTCATAGAGTTGTCACTTCTCAGGAAACCCGCTTTCATAGTGTTGTCACTTCTCAGGAAACCCGTTTTCATAGTATTGTCAGTTCTCGGGAAACCCGCTTTCATAGTGTTGTCACTTCTCAGGAAACCCGCTTTCATAGAATTGTCACTTCTCAGGAAAGCTGCTTTCATAGAGTTGTCACTTCTTAGGAAACCCGTTTTCATAGAATTGTTACTTCTCAGGAAACCCACATTCATAGTGTTAGAGCATAACAACATCACTTAGCATCATCACTGAGCATCCTAATAACGGTAAACAGTAAGAAACAGAATTTAAAATATTTTATAGACAAATACAAAAAGAAGTAACGTTTTCCTAAGGAAGATATGCCTCCAGTGATAAGGATCATTTTGTTTTCACTTTCAGCAAGATGACTGCACCACTAGTACGGTATTTCTTGTTACGGCTTTTCAGTCAGTATACTGGACACAACTTTTTCTACCTGTATGCTAAATTTGTGGGAAAACGCCTGCTAGAATCTTAAAACAAACAATCGATACACGTAGCTCAGTAGTAAATCAACGTATTATATTACACAGAAAATAAGAGATCAAATCCATCTGGATACCTCGTCTGATTGGTCTTTTAGTTAATTTTGGAATTGAACTTAAACAGAATTTCGTGCATTTGCATTGCAATCTCCTTTACCAACACAAGGGCAGGAACTGGTTCTTTATTAGTAAGATATTAGAAAAATATTTTGGTAAAAAACACACCAGGGAAATGTTACAAGTTGTCACCCACGCCAGGGTTTATGTATGACCCTTACCTGTCACAATTAGCCTGAATAATACTTTTTCTGTGGGGATTTTTACCGTTTAGTGAGCTATTAAAAAAAATGGCGTTCGAACGTTAACACAATTTTATAAAATATACAAAATCGGCCATAAATCTACTTGTTACGGAGCCATGTGGATAAATTTGGTATCAAAATGTCTGGAATAAAGAGTCTGTGTTAACAGTAAACATATAAATCAAAAGTAAATCTAAACTTGGCAGGAACACACAAATGTTCTTTTGGTTTCATGCCCGAAAGCGTAAAATAGTTTCTAAAACTCCTTACATACACGACACATGCTGAAAAATGTTACACCAACATTATCCCAGTTCATTCCCAAACAAAATAACACCACGTTTGGGTACATAATGCAACAACATTACGAGTTCTGTTGATAAAGATGGCCGACGAAGCTTACATATCGCTGTAAGGCGGCTAAGTGCGGTACTTGCCCAAAAATGAACACCTACTATTCTGTGCGAAAGGAACACAGTCCAGCCAACACCTTAAATTCCAACCTTCGTGGCCGAACATTATTGATAGAAGAGTTCTATTCGCAGTAATCTATATATATATATATATATATATATATATATATATATATATATATATATAACGACACGATCG
>NW_013668106.1:128051-135032 GCF_000517525.1 Limulus polyphemus
ATATATACCGGAAACCATGTCGCCCCTCTGTAGTCCACCCACTAAACTTGCAGACTAATTGTTATGAAAATATATGTTTTCCAGTATTCTTTGTTAATATGTAAACCTCTAAAAAAAAAAAAAAAACTTCGCTCTCTCTTGATAGGGTTAGTGTGAAAAATAATAATACAAAAATACGCTCTCTCTCTTGACATGCTTAATATGAAAAAAAATATATAAATTACTCTCTCCTTCTCTTGATAGGATTAGGGTGAAAAATAATATATCCAGACTTTTGGATCCTCAGAAAATATATACCAAGTTTGTTAAACGGGTCTCAAGTATTTGTGAAGAAATTGTCACTAGTTCAATAGTTCATGAAAGTAATATTCTAGGCTTAATGTCATCGTGAAAGTAGTATTCTAGGCTTCAGAACTTTATAAATGAACGAAAAATAACTAGTCTTTAGTACAAACGTGAACAATAATTATTTATTAATGTTTCACATAATCTTTACAGGATGCCAAAAAACACTTACAACTAACAGATATTCACATATTTCCGATTAAAAAATTATATTCCACTTACTGTTTCATTCCCATCCTGCCAGAGTTGCTGCTAGGGTATGGCGGGAGGGGCAGTTGCCCAGGACGCAGCCAGAAGGGGGCGCAGTCCGAGTGCTAAGCTTGTTATTCTATAACTTATGCAAAACTATACAGACTGGAGGTAAAATAGAAGACTTATCATTTGAACTTATTATCCGAATTAAGCAAGATATCTTGCTCTATTTAGTACGGTATGGTATTAAGTTCCCGCCTGCACTCCTTATTGTTCAACTACGCCGTCTCATATCATAATTATTTTTATATTTTATATTGTTGTGGTATTTACCACCTCATTTAGCTACATGTTTCTTTCGTAATATCTATATGTTGTTTAGAAAAGGATAAATAAGGCTCGAGAAATCTAATTCTGCTGGCTACCAAACATTACAGGAAATACGTTCGAGAGGGTAATTGGGTTTTTACTGTATCTTTCATTGCTATAAAGTAAAGTAAAAACTGAGATTTATTCGGTAATTCATGTATGTTCTAGTAATTATCTTTAAATTATATTTATTAACTATCCTATGTTATGAAAACACTCGTGAAATGATGTGTGCTTTGGAAAGGGTAAGTAGGCCTAAAGACCAATACACTATACGAAACCTCCGCAGATCGACTGACGTGCAGAGGCCACGAAGGAAAAGAAGGGGCGCAATTCCCGAAACTTCCCCAGAGCGAAATAATGACTGGCTACAGCTCTGCATCCTGTAAACAGTTTAACCTCCTATTTAAATGTACAAGATATTTTGTCCCCAACTATACAGAGTGAAATCGGTGAGCTGTATTTCGAATAAGATTTAAACTGATAATAAAATACACAAGTAAAAAAGCAACCCTGCAGAATATAAGTTTACTTTTACTTCAAGGCTTAACTGATCAGCTTTTCTTTAACGTTATATTTCGGTGTTTCACGGCCTATCGTAAGATCTCGTAGTATAAAATCGTGAAGTAAGATCATTCATTATGACTCCCACAGAATCTAAATAATAAATAATATTATGCCTCCAACAAAAAAAAAACGTTTTTCTTACTAAAGAAGCAGCCCCGTTCTTCATAGTTTTAACTTCCATAACAAAACAATGCACGTGTTTTTAAACATTAAAAACAAAAACGAATACATTTTGTACAAGGAAGAAAAAAAAGGCACAGTTTTTGCATGATTATTAAGTGATTCCCACCTGCTTAACTCACAATACCACCAGTTTAAACATAAGTACTGCTAAACCAAGTCATTCTGCAGAAAATGTCCTCCCTCCCCCCTACCAAAAGAAATCGTTTATTTGGCACAACGTTACCCCTCAAATTACTGAATTGTTTTTATATCGTTCACTACCAGTGGGATCACATACTGCATAGTATTAAATACTTTTAGGTTTAACTTGTTACGACATTTAATGCATAGTCGACCAAAAGATTTATTGAAATCATTCATTTTGGTATGTAAGATACAAAAAAGAACCCTAAAAGTGATAAGTGGGATTACCTGCAATAACGATGGCATTTTTTTTAAGTTTTTTTTACAACATGTATGTTGTTAGGGACCCTGTACTCACAAGCAATCTGGTCCATAATTTGGAAAATGTGTCTAAAAAAAACACAAGGTTAAAAAAATACATTTTTAGATACTTAGTGGTCTATTGGCTTTTAATGATATTATTAAGTATGTGAACCAATACCAGAAACGGTGAATGAATACAGAACAAGCAGCCAACATGTGGACCACTTGTTCGCCCAGTGCATCAAAGTCAAGTTTAATAGCACTTGGAGGAAAAAATGGGGTTTTAAAAAAATTTCAAACGTCATCCCACAAGAATTAAACAAAATCTATATATCACAGTCTTAACTACTTATCTTCTACATAATTGTGCTTAGACATGATCGACAGCAAGCTTCGTTAATCTGAAACACAACAAATACTTTATACCACCTTTTTTTTTAAACTGCACGATTACTATGAAATATACAAGAAACACTGAATTTTAGTACAATTTTCAAACAGTATTTTACATTCTACAGTAAAAGTACTGATTTTCAATTAGCTAAGGTCTTCCTGTACTCTGTGATATACACCCAGTGTCATTAGCTCTAGCCAAAGAAAACCAAACAAATCCTCATTAAATATGATCCAATGACCCGGAATAAAGGATGGGTTAGCAAACCCATGAGCTGCTACCTGGCCAAGTCCGTGATACCTGAAAAAATGTTATCCATGTTTAAATGGTTTTGCTATAATTACACTAAATGTAATAATGTGATTTTAAAAGAGACAGAAAGATAATAAATTCTAGACTTAATATGAAAAACAATACAAAAACTACTCTCTCTTTTTATAGGCCTAGTGTGAAAAATAATAATACAAAAAATTATGCCTATAGGCAACTTGAAATTTATTCATCACATTCAAATTAGATTTGACCAGTATATTAAAATATATTACACTTTCTCCTGACAGGCTTAACATGAAAAATAATACCAAAAGACTATGCTATGAAAAATGATAATACAAAAAATTATGCCTATAGGCAACTTGAAATTTACTCATCGTATTAAATTACAGATTTGACCAGTATATTAAAATATATTACTCTTTCTTTTGATAGGCTTAACATGAAAAATAATACCAAAAGAGCCTGATTGCTCTTAATAGACTTAATATGAAAAATAATAATATACAAAGTTATGCCTACTAAAATACTTTAATGTTATTACTAAGTAAGTAACTTGGTATATTTTGTACGTTTCCAGAAAATAATTTTAAATTCAAATGGAACCTCTAATGTTAACTTTTCTTATTCCATCATAGCACCCACCTAGCTGTGCACATATCTGGCACCTCGTGATAACGTTGGTGGCAGTTGCGGGGAACACGGAAGGGTTGACTTAACGGTCTTTTGGTAACTTCCTCACTACGTATTGAACAAGGAATTATTGCTTCTAAATCCCCGACAGTGTACTGTTGACTTACTGTCAGTATCATCCAGTAGTTTAAATCAACTTGAAAGCTAACCTTACCAGCAGGAACATTAGGATCACCCTAATAAAATAATATATATATATATACATAGTAATTATAACAAAATCTCCATAGCTACAATCTACTTGTTGTAGGAGAACAAAATATCACCAAAGATATAATGAGGATAACAAATTTTACTCCTCAAAGTTTGCTCATGGTAGAAGGTGTTTCAAAACCATATTACACTACACTTCTGGACTGCTGTTCTCACAAACTAACATTCCTTTTATTCTTTCTGGAAGCAGAAAGAATGTTATGTAGATTAAAGAAACCGTTACAAATCAAATGATGTAAGCAGTAACTTCATTATGGGAGAGACTGCATCTGTCGACTGAGATCATAAACATTGTTGAACAGTTTTTGAAACATCTTTGCCATGTTCCAAACTTTCCTGGATGAAAAGCTCATTCATAACATGAAATTTAGTTCTCCTAGGATCAATAATCTTTAACATATAATTATTTTTGCCATAGAGTTACCGATGAGGTCCAGCTGGACTCCACAAGTTTTGTAAAAAATTTGTTATAAATTATATATAAGTATGTGTGTATATATATGCATCAAATGATTTGTGAGTCCATGACTTGTTCACAGGGTCAATAGTAACATGTCACATAAATTTAAACAAATATACCATCAGTATTGCAGTTAATACCACTAATTACTACTGTACACAGAAAATGAATGATTTAATCCAAACCTTTTTTTGTCAGTTCTTTGAACTCATTGTTGTAAGAGGTAAAAAAACATAAAATTACTTAGTATGATACAATATGCAGGTACCACCAGTATAAAAAGAAGTTGGTAACTTAAGAAGTAAACATATTTTTTAATAGTCAACACTTTAAAATCCTCTAATTTTCACAAAAATTAAATATGAATCTCAGAAACATTAGCTACTTACAGTTATCTTAACTGCTTTAGCCTTTCCTAAATGTTCTTCATAAGAAAGCATGATCAGTTCTACTCCATGAGCCCCATATGTACCTTTAAAGATTCCTGGCTTAATAGGAACTTGTGTCGACACTTTCGGAGCATGGATACGACAGTACTGGTAGTTAAAACTATCACAGATAAAAAAGACTGCTTAATTTTTAGCAATTTTTTTATTGTGTATTGATTACACTTGCACTCAAAGTACCTGTAAGATATCAACTAAAATTATGTTTACATTATATATGAAAGAAAATAAAGATTATCATATTAGAATGTTTGTTAGATTCACATTTACTAATATTCAATAAAACAGTTATTCTTCCATTCATTTAACAGTTGTGTTCGTCAACTGTAAGTTGTCAAAATGACTTACCCTTAAACTAAGATTATGTATGTATAAGTTGAAATATATGTGTACTCTTGATATTCTGTATGCATCTCTTCAGGCTTTTGTAAGACTTACTTAAACTGTCTTAAAATGAGGAATTTCATCATCAACAGTTCTTGGGTGTGTGGAAACAGGTGAAAACTGCCAAGAGGAGCTGAAGATTCTTCTCGT
This sequence comes from Limulus polyphemus, assembly GCF_000517525.1. Classification (NCBI taxonomy): domain Eukaryota; kingdom Metazoa; phylum Arthropoda; class Merostomata; order Xiphosura; family Limulidae; genus Limulus; species Limulus polyphemus. Next base: position 133,147 of record NW_013668106.1, read on the forward strand.
AACCAAGCCAACAGTAAATCCTGAGAATAAAAACTAAATTAAATTCCAGATAAAACTCTGTCCTTTAAGACATCTAACTTACGCATCTTTTAGAACATAACAACATCACTGAGCATCCTAATAATGGTAAACAGTAAGAAACAGATTTTAACATATTTTATAGACAAATACAAAAAGAAGTAACGTTTTCCTCAGGAAGATATGCCTCCAGTGATAAGGATCATTTTGTTTTCACTTTCAGCAAGATGACTGCAGCACTAGAACGGTATTTCTTGTAACATTTTTGATGATGAACCTCTTCATTTTATTTTAACTCCACACGTCACATGATATTGAATTTCTTTAATCACTTTATAGCAGGAGTGAGTAATCATTTCATTTAAGTATAGATGCATGATTCAAATTATACGCATGTGTTGATCTAAAACCATTTTCAAAGTTTATAAACTAACCGAAAAGCTAGAAAACTGATTTAAAAAATAAAAGAAAGTAAATCAGTGAGCTTCAGTTGTTGTTGTTTTTTATAGTTTTCACAGATCATCTGGTATTAGACCTCTATTTTACTACATAATTACTGTTTCCATTTAACAATATCCCCCTTTTAAAACTTACTAAGACAAAGAAGAATGTGACTAATAGAAATGAATATTTTTATACCTTATTAAACAAATCTCCATTTCCATGCAGTGTCTCTATCAAATATACATACTTCCAATAAAAGTTGTGACAATATTTTGAAATAAAGGTTTACAATAAGTTTATAATAAAAAAACTAGAAGAATTTTACCTCGTGTCTTCCAGAAGGGTGCTTGTGAAGATCTGGGTTACAACAACGAAATGTAAACTCATTCTGTCGTACCTACATAAGAAAATAAAGTGGCAGAAATTAGTTTCACGTGTTTTGACCTAAAACGTACTTGTTTTTATTTATTTTTGACAGAAAACAGGAGCAAACATCTGCCAAACTGTTATACAATTAACACATTTCTGAACAACTGGTCTAATCCATTTGTAAATTACCAGTTCATACGTAGAATACACTTGTATTTAATTATAATAATATTTCTCAATTACTGATTTACTGCAGTAAATTTGTTAATCCAGAGTGGTGTTTTTTTTTTCTGCAACTATCTCAAATGAACAAATAAAATCAATCAGAAAAAATATCTTCAACTTATGTCTACTTCTCAGTGTTTATGAGATATAAGAGTACTCTAGGGTTATTCTTCCTTGTCTTCCAGAGATGGAGAATAGAAACTAAGATGAACAGACAAATTTCTCTACATTATTTTATATTTTCTCTTAATGTAGAAATTAATAGGTTGTAAGAATTAAACTTTCATCTTTACCTGACAATTCCTGAGAAATGAAAACTCTATGAAAGCAGTTTCCTGAGAAGTAACAACTCTATGAAAGCGGGTTTCCTGAGAAGTGATGACTCTATGAAAGCGGGTTTCCTGAGAAGTGACAACTACTATGAAAACGGGTTTCCTGAGAAGTGACAACACTATGAAAGCGGGTTTCCTGAGAAGTGACAACTCTATGAAAGCGGGTTTCCTGAGAAGTGACAATACTATGAAAACGGGTTTCCTGAGAAGTGACAACACTATGAAAGCAGCTTTCCTGAGAAGTGACAACACTATGAAAACGGGTTTCCTGAGAAGTGACAACACTATGAAAACAGGTTTCCTGAGAAGTGACAACTCTATGAAAACAGGTTTCCTGAGAAGTGACAACTCTATGAAAGCAGCTTTCCTGAGAAGTGACAACACTATGAAAACGGGTTTCCTGAGAAGTGACAACACTATGAAAACAGGTTTCCTGAGAAGTGACAACTCTATGAAAACGGGTTTCCTGAGAAGTGACAACACTATGAAAACAGGTTT
>NW_013668106.1:135809-137723 GCF_000517525.1 Limulus polyphemus
AAACTTTCATCTTTAACTGACAATTCCTGAGAAGTGATAACTCTATGAAAGCAGGTTTCCTGAGAAATGAAAGCAGGTTTCCTGAGAAGTGATAACTCTATGAAAGCGGGTTTCCTGAGAAGTGACAACTCTATGAAAGCGGGTTTCCTGAGAAGTGACAACTCTATGAAAGCGGGTTTCCTGAGAAATGAAAGCAGGTTTCCTGAGAAGTGACAACTCTATGAAAGGGGGTTTCCTGAGAAATGAAAGCAGGTTTCCTGAGAAGTGATAACTCTATGAAAGCAGGTTTCCCGAGAAGTGACAACTCTATGAAAGCAGCTTTCCTGAGAAGTAACAACTCTATGAAAGCTGGTATATGTTAAATTTTCAGAGAATTATCATAGTTCAAAATTCCACATCTATACACTAACCTTTGCTATTTCAGCTTTATGTGGCTCTCGATTCCCACCAATACAGAGGACTTCTGCTTGTCCATCATCACTCAACTGGATTCTAAATAGTGGTTTTCTTCGTAATACACTGAGAATATCTGGATCTCGAGGAGGAAGAAGCTCTGTAGCTTCTAAAGTTCTTTTGATCTTCTCAAACTATGAATACGTGATATATATGTACATAAACAGGCAATTATAAATATAAAAATACACACATATTTTTAATCTTGCAGATTAATGTGATATTTTTTATTCCTTTCTTCTTATTCTTTCAGTTTGATGCATTCCTTTTCCTGATGGGCAATATAATCGATTAATTGAAATTAGTGTTTCAAATTATTCTAACAATTCAAGTAATCAAAATATTGCAATTGTGTTTGTTTATTAAGCATAATGGGCTATCTATACTCTGTCCAATTTTTGCCTTATAAGTTGCTTTTTTTAATTTCTAGTTTGTTTAGCTTTGGTAATTCGGGAGGAGTACTCGTGATTTGAGTATCTCGTGTTTGATTCCCACTGCAACCAAACTCGTTTGCCCTGTCTTTGTTATGGCACAGCTACTAAAGTTACCTGACACTGTCGCTAATTTTGAACTGATAACTAGAAGGAGGTCAACTGTCTGGCAGAACCTACCATCAACGTTTTCCAATCTTTGTTTTCTTTTTTGAACTGATGACGTTGGCAAGTGACTAGCAGCACCCAACAACAAATTTTTTTTCTTTGCTTGACATATCATGGTTTGAGGTACACTGTCCTAATTAATTAGTTGAATATAGTAATTTAATGGGGCTATTGATTAAGCGATTAGTAGATATCACTAATTACAGAGTTCTATTGATTAATAGGTATACATAACTTTGATACACTCCACATATGAATAAAGGTAAAATCTGTGTTAATAGTTTCACTTTGAGTTTACTTACTGATTATAAGTATTATTTTATTAAAAGTTACAGTTTTTACAGCAAGGAAAGTTATATTATAAAACAGGTACGATGTTTCTATCACTGGTACTTGAGAATAGTCGCACCAGTGATCAAAACGTTGTACTCGTTCTCAAAAGTAATATTCCTTATTGTAAATTTGTGTTAAGATCTTCTTTTAATGCTAATAAAATCAAACGCTCAACTCAAATGGTTTGTTTGGAAACAAAACTATAAGTAAACTCATGTACCAAAGTTTTAAAAAAACATCAGTAAGGATATGGAAAGCCTGCTGTATAAGGACAAAAAAAAAACTCTCAATAAAGCTTTTGCTGTGACATTTAGTTATAGATAACACAAGCCTGCAATAGTTTTATTTTAACATGTTCTACAGTAATTCCTGTACATAGAATCCGAAAATGATATCCATTTTTCTCCATCACTTACAGACTTTTCACAAAACATCATAATGCAATACATAAAAGAAAGACCACACCAAGTAGTTTTGAGACTAAAAGATGTAGATTTCACAAAAAAAACAGGATGAATGAGGATGCATA
>NW_013668106.1:138667-150543 GCF_000517525.1 Limulus polyphemus
TTGTTAACAAACATAATAATAAAAAATATTCATTGTGATAAACGAAATAATAATTTGATATAAGTAAGAGTTTTTTTTTGCTTCCAAATTTGTAAAGAATCCTTACGTGATTGAAAAAAATGAATATTATTTTTGAAATTTGAATTATGGAAAATCCATTATTAAAACCAAAACAACATTATGAAGTTTAACTTCGCAGGCCTATGTAATTGTTTCAAAGTTGTTCCTTATTGTATGAAAACAAAAACTTACTTAAGAGCAAAACTGTAAGTAGAATAGCATTCCATAGTTTGTTATTCTAAGTGATATTATAATTGGCAACATAATACATTGGATAGTTTTTACTAAATATTCTTATTATTCAAAAAATGCTGACACAAAAGTTAAAGATTTCAAGCCTGGATAACGTATCTTGTTTAAGAAATACTCCTTACTCAGTAAAGTCCCTCTATCTATCTAAAAGACTAAATACCTCTGTCACTCAAATAACTGTAATACTTGTTTATTTTTCATTTGAATTCATACAGCGTATGTGAAAATACTTATTTTTTCAGTTGTTGCTTTTCATAAAAATATATTTTATTCCTTAAAAAACAGGCACAATTTCAACAGCTCCCATACATTACCTTCACTTGAAGTAATCCTCCATAAGATGCCACCTGAGGTTGCCATAAGCCAAGAATATTTCCATATGGATACAGCACTGTTATAGGTACAGGTTATATATAAACATCAGAATCGCATACAATGCACTACAAATAAAGTCTTAGTAAAAGAGGAATTCACATCTGACATAACCAATAGTAAATAACAAGAAAAACTTTTATTGTGACGTTTATGTGAATGTAAAGTCCAATCCAAAGAAAGTAATTTTGAACAATTCAAAGCATCTGTTTAATGCAACCATCATTTTTAAACAAACTTTTAATGCTAATAATACTGTTTCTCTTTCTCCAAATCTCTGTGGAACACAAAATCTCAGTTTCCAAATTCAACAAATATCATTTCCACAAGAAAAAGACAGTTGTTGGAATGAACCGACATAAACAGCATCACATTTAAAATGAAAAGCATAAGGGGAACAAAAGTATTATATTTAAGGCATTATGGGAAATTCGTTGAGATGTTCCCTTGCAATTTGATGCATCCTTTTGGGATCACTCACCATTGGTAATTATCAGATCATGGAACATTGAGGGGTATTGAGAAAGTTCTTAAAATATTCAGTCACTTCAGTAAGCTTTCATACACGGGTCTGAGATCATTAAAAAAAAAACATATTTCACAAAACAGGCTAAATTTCAGATTTTATAAATAAACTACTATTATTTAATTATGTAAAAATATACAAACTGAATGTGAATGTGGTTGTGTATACACTGGTCAAACTAGAAGAAATTTAAAATGTAGAGTAAATGAACAGAAGAGAAATGTCAAAAACAAAAGCGAAACTCTACACTAGCTGAACATATAAATTACAATGGTCACGTTATGCAGTGGGAAAAAACTGTTATTCTGGCTCAATCCAATAATATTAACGAAACCACAGACATAATAAAACATGATAAAAATAATTTCATCTTAAATAAGGATGAAGGGTTAGAAAATCAGGAAATAAGTAGATGACATGATCTTTTTAAATATTTAAACTAGTAGTCACATGACCATGTTTTTTTTGTAGTTGTATGTTGCACAGCATTTGTTTTTTACTCTCCTGTGAATGACGTGAATGATGTTGAAATATGTAGTGTCTTTTTACGACCACCGACTGGTTTTTAAATAAAATTTTAATTGTGTATTATACAACATTGGTCGTTTGAATATTTTAATACATATATACAATATTAAGTTGTAATTTTTATCCCAGTACAAGCTTATTTTAATTTGGAAAACATGCATTACTAATGCTTCCTTTTAACTAACAGATTCTTACATATTAATTTCACATAAATGACTTAAAATTTCCTGGTAAGAATACGATAACTTTTCTAGAGAGGACTTTACCTTTTATATACAATTCCCGATGTGACATACCATCTTTGTGGATTGGAAGAACACCATATTCTGAAAAAGTTATAAACTACTAAGAACATTTATCAAAACAATAGGCCCTATTCTCACTCCTATAATTTAATCTTACTTGAAACATACTAAAGAATATGTAAACTCGTATACAAAAGTAAACAAGATTAGGCTAAACAAGTCAAATTTAAAGATCCAGATATGTAATATGAATTGCAGCTACATGTTGTTTCAATTGTTATATTTGGGTAATAAAATACTTCCTGCACACAAGCAGGAAGAACAAAGTAAAAGAGGGGATTATAGGACAGCTCAGGAATAAAAACATCTTACTGACTGTATACTATAGGTTGATGAGTGAATAGCTTCGTTGGTAGTGTCCAAGGACACTGGAATCAAATCTTGTTTTTAAAACATACAGTTACCTTATCGGTGAGGTCCACATGTTGCCTATTAGAACACTCACTTTAAACAACCTTACAAAACAACAGGATGAAATCTCTCATTATCTGCATAAAATATATACAAGGGAAAAAGTAGTAATCAGTAGATTAATTGCATAATTCATAGTATTTTTTTGTTTAAACCTCTGTGTGACTTCCATATTATTATGGACCGTTTAATCATTAAAGTAATGGACACACCTGCAATTTGGAGTATATATATATAGTTAATAAAATGGTGTCTAACAATCTGATGAGGGCCATGGACTCCATTTGTAATTCTAAGGGTAAAGTACTCATTTCTAGACAATAGAGCCCTTGGACGTAGTATTTTAAAGATGTTGAATACAGACCTGAGAGATAATTATTTTAAATGTCAGAGATGTACAGGATTGTTGGAAAACTGATGGATTTTTTTTTCTTCCATGAAAATATTATCAAGATTACTTACAAACCTACATTTATTAGTTCCACTACAAAACAGGTTAAATGAAATATCAGCATGATTTCTAGAGGTTTTTGTCTGTCCTACTATTTTGTTTCTTTGGTATAGGTACTTCTGTGGGTTTCATTTGCCTGAATTATCATCAGTACTGTAATACAGTTATTAAAAAAAAAGTTTGCAGGAAAGTAGAGCTGTAATGAAGGGTAGGTTTTGGTCTTTGAAGGTTCGGAACACATTACTGAACGAACGTTCAAACCTTCCATACAACTGTCATGCACAATTTATTGATGATATCACCATAACTACTAGTTTATGTTTGATTGAAAACCCTTTTATTTTACAGGTAATACATATAAATGAAATATAAAACATCCACACCTAGTTTAAAAATACATTATGTAGTAGCAGAGTAATCATGTTTTTATAATTTTAATAAAAATAAAAACTGCACACTGTTTTTGTAGATATATTTGATGCTACATGCAACAGTCATATTGCTACATATAATAAGTTTACATTGCAAAAGCACCCTACTGTAGCCAATTAAAATGACTGCAGCTGATTTAGGTAAAACAATTCTTTAGCAGTCACCTATCCAAGTAGGATAAGAGTCATAATGTTTTTAACATAAAACTGTTGATTAATTAAACATACATAATAATAAATAAACAGCAAAACAGTAAAGGGAACAATTCCATTAGAAAATAAAGACAGACTTTTACCATAACAAAAAGTTACAAGAGTGTGCAAGTACCCTTAAATATACCAGATAAATCCAAACCATAAGATAACACTTCTGAAAAAAAAGAGGAATTATTTTTTGGATTTATGCACAAACATACTGGACTGAAGTCACTCTTGAGAATTTGGAAACTTTTAGACTTCATTCATATGCTCATAATAGAAGTTACATCAGTAGAATTGGTCAGAGAAAGTTGAAAATTGCTGGATATTCATTGGAAACACGTTATACAGTATGTGAGTCTAAGCTTCACTTTATCTTCCACAAGAGATTATGACATCCAGGATCAAAACCTAATGAAGGACCAAGAAACTGTGGAGCCTGAGGAACAACATTGAAAGGTGTGAATTTTGTCTGGAAGAAAATCGGCCACATGTTGACATTCCAGTTATTTATAAGTCATATTATCGAAACATTATTCAGATTTCTCGGGGATGGAAAGGGTAAAACATATTTAGTATTTTTCACAGCAAATGAAGAATATTACCCACCAGTAACTTTGTGATACAGAACAGAAACACCGAAAATTCCATGTAAAGTTTTCAGATTTTTATTTTTTTCGTTTCACCCCCAAGGCCCAAAAAGTTTATTGAGATACAATTTTGCTGTTGGTTTTTCAAGGATATTTTATATACCATTTATAAAATCCTCATAGAATTTCCAATAAAGTGACATCTAACACAATTCTCTTGCACTAAAAGTTTTTGAGTATAAGGCTGTGTAATCCACAAACTGAAGTGGTAGGACATTACCTGTTGAGTAATTTGTCACTAAATGACATAATTCTAAAACACTATAGTACCAAGAAGTTGTAAGTAAGCTAATGCTAGTATCAGAGGCATCGCTAGGCACTGGCACATGGGACTCATGCCATGATTGTGGTTGACAGTGCCCCAAATCCCCAGTTGGTGTTTTGAAAAATCAGAATAGAAAACCGTGATCGATATCATATTAAAACGGAGAAAGTTGTAAGTAAGCTAATGCTAGTATCAGAGGCATCGCTAGGCACTGGCACATGGGACTCATTCCATGATTCTAGTTGACAGTGCCCCAAATCTCCAGTTGGTGTTTTGAAAAATCAGAATAGAAAACCGTGATCGATATCATACTAAAACGGAGAAAATTCATGCACCTATGGGCTTGAGCCCTGAATCTTTTAAGTACCTAGCGATGCCTCTGGTTAGCATAAACGTATAAGAAAAAAAACTAAGACAACATAACAAATAAATGGCATAGATTGTAATGTGAATTCATAAACTCGTAACCAAATGTACACAGATAAATCACAGCCTCGATACCTTCAGATACATAATTACATAATCGTAGCATATCTCAAGTATGACATACTGCTCTAACCACAAGCTATTAATTCATAAACTGTTATTTCTCTTTAAAAATAAAATACTTGGAATACTTATTGGTTAGAAATCACATTTTGAGAGTTATCAAGTAACACAAGACTGAAGCTACCCTCTGAAAACTGGGAAAGTACTTGCCTTTGGTAATAGTTCTAATATTATTTAGTGTAATAATCAGGTCCAATGTCTCTTGACGATCATATCGATTATCTAAGACTAAGCTGGCACTGTCCGTAATGACAAAAGCACAAAACCTTATGCACATTCCACAGTTCTTTATGCATGGAAATAATTTTTTTTTGTTTCCCACATGTGAATTAACCCATAACTTACTTGTAAAACTAAATGCTTTTACTGAATATTTCATCTTGTAAAACTTTTTTTTCTTCACTTTTATGGATTTTCTTTCCTCATAAAAACAAGTGTAGCATGCTCATTGATAATTTCAAATTTTTCAAGCTTTGGTCTTCACAAGTTCATTGCCAGTATCAACATCGCTAACTGATAATCATAAAATTGCAAGACTTTTAAGTATAAAAATTCAAAGTATAATAGTATGTTATAGTACATAACCAGAAGTACAGTGGTTATCATGAAGGAGAAGGCCTCAAATGTTAATTTTTGGCTTACATGAATAAAGAGTAAATAACTTTAAAAGCATACATTTTCTCCAAACAGCCTCGGTAACAACAGTGAAAAATAAAAAAAAATCTGTTATAAAATTACAAAACATTTTTCTTTACATATTCTATATTCCCTACCTAGAAGTTATACTACCCACGCAGGTAAAAAATAAACATGGAGAGTTGGAGTTTTCTTCTTCATCATAACCATACTTTTAATTTTATATACAATATACCGTATTCCTATTTTTAAATCTTATTATCAATATCTTGTTGAATAAGCCGTAAAAGTTAAATTAAGTTAAAAAACTAAAAACATTTAAAATTTAATAAAAAATTTCGCTAAACGTAAAACTTAAAACATTTTATTGTGAGATAAAACCTTACCTCTAAGACATCGTGATCGCCATATAGCTTCTATTTTGGTGGAATCATATAATTTTCGGGAAACTAAAGACACTGAAGCCACATCTTTCGCAGGCAAAAATGAAAATATATTAGCTAAAATTTCAGGAGATAGTTCGTCCATGATACTATCTCGATCAAAACGCCACCTTTTCCACAAATATATTTTTCAATTGAACCTGTCTTGAAATGACACATAAAATAATTTATTTAAATACAGGATTTCGACGTACACCTTTTTCAAGGGTTCACAAAGCTAAGTTTTACAAGATATTGTAATTCAAACACCAGACATTACTTGTAATGTGCGACACTGTGTGATCTCTTGACAAATGTGTATACCAAAATGTGTGATATGAATACATTATTATATTTTCAGAAGTTATTTAAATCGTTATTTTCAACATTTTGTTTCAGCCCTCTAGTTCATACTGCAAAGTTTGATATCAGATAAAAATATATTAGTTGTGGTTGAAAGCCAAGAGAAAACATTGTACTATAAGCTTACAATTTCGTAATTCATTTATTTTATTGGCTTCTGAGAAAAATAAGCTATAACACACAAAATCATTCTATATTAATCAACATAAGATTATTTGCAAAATTTAATTTTAACACTATTACAATAGTTTAATATATTGTTGTAAAATATTCTATCTTTGTTGGATTGAAAATAGTTAGTGATGACATGGTTTACAGAACCCAGAAGGACAGGCAGTCCAATCCACGGATCATCCACCATGATCATCACTGGATGTACTTCTGTGAGAAGATAGCGAGCTATGTAACTTCAGAGAGGAATTTTCCAGCAAAAAGTCAACCTGCTGAATAGTTCAATGTTCCATCGAGACCAGTTTCAGATTATCACCAAGGAGAGAGAGCCACCAGTGCATATGCTTGACCATCTACTCATGGAGAACTCCCTCAGTGGCAGGACAACAAGTGTCGACAAGAGACAAGAGTTCATCCCATCTGTATACTTTAACACTCAGACAATAAAGCCACCAAAAAGACTTGGTGAATGGATAGTTTAGTATAGTGTTTTATTTGTGTGTCAGGATTGTTCAAATGGCTTCAGATTCCAGGAAGTGGTTAGTGTTGTAATCTATATTTCTAATATTTTAATTTATATATTTGCTTGAGGGAGTTGCTAATCATGATGATAGTGCAATATCTAGAAAGTTCATTATCATGTAATAATCAAGAAGGTTAGCAGGATATGTGGAAACAGTGGGTACATTATGAATATGACAATCAATGAAGCATTGAGTTAATAAGATTTTAGTGAAGTATTCAGTAAGTCAGTTTAATGTCACGAAGCTATTCAGCGTTAGCAATGACAGTTATTACATATATTCAATTACTCGATTGGTTAGTCGTGGAATTGTGCAAGTAAATTTATTTGTAAGTTAGGCATAATAGCATTAATGAGGAATTTTTATTGAAACGTGAACTTAGGTCTACAAATTTTGTCAAAATGAACGTAGCCTGTAGAAAAGTTATAAAAGAAATAAAATAATTCGTTATTGTTACGTGCACTTGACCTGACATTATATTTACTAAACAAACTAAAGGAACCCTTTCAACAATAGAACAATATATAACTTTTTTATATCTAATTAGTACAGGAAGCTTCTAGATCATGGAGTAATGACTAGCTTCCTTTAACAAATAATTATATAAATTAAAACATTGAAACATAGCTTAAAGCAATATTCAATATAATTGTATATTTGTTTGTTTTGTTTTAAGCACAAAACTACACAAAGAACTATCTGTGTTAATTCAGCCCACTGCGGATATCAGAACCAATATGTAGAGTTATAAGCCCTTAGACTTACTGATGACCCACCAGAAGGCTAAAAACAAAGTCAAAAATATAAAAGATCTTAATTATGACCGAGAAGAACACAATACATATCTGAAGACAACAAAATAACTTTAAAACTTTGAAGATGTGTAAAATTAAGGAGGAAAACAGTGAAGATATGAGGTGATAAAAGATGCGATGCAGCACATGTAAGTACTTAAAAAAAAAATCTACATTTATTTTACTTTAAAGGGTTATTATATTTTTGACTGAAAGTACTTTGCTTGGATAAAGAGTGAACATCCTTTGTTTTCACTAGTATATATATATGTATGTATATCTATACTGTGAAACGTTTAAATATGGTTCAGATAAAATGTATTTCAGAATAACTAGATAAATACTTTAATTCTCTATTTAATGTAGGTATTTTCGTCGAAGGTGAACTCTGCAGACATTAAAGATAGATGAAGTTACAAAAAAGAAAGAAAAGATAAACATTAGTAAGTAAAGGGGCAAAGACATATGGACCTAAATATATAAAAAGTGAACTATCTGTCCTGTGCCCATGACAGATATACAATCCCTGTTTTTAGGGTTATAAGCCCAGAGACTTACTGCTGGCAGCTGAGCCACTGTGGGAGGTGGTGGGGAGGAGGTTGCTATTGGAAAAGTGTTCCACTTTTTCACTCAATGGAATACGCCGTGTTGCTGGATGTCGAATTTCTCAAAGAATTCGCTCACTCTCACACAGCTTCTTTCCGATTTAACCTATGTATTTTCATACCAGTTACAACATGTTATACAATATTTTTAAGTTAGCAGTTCATATTGGCATTAACTTTGAAGATGTTTCATCATTTAAAGGCAATTTAGTTTCCAGTTTACTAAATAATCGAAACTAATGGGCATTGATTTCACATTATTCTACATCTCATAACATAAATCTACCCTCTCGGTCAGTGGTTCCCAAACTATTTTCACTGACGACACCCTAACCCCCTTACCTTGATTTACGCATTTGTATTAGTATTTTTTGTAGATTTTTTTTAATGTATTTAATTAATCTTGGTTTGGTGAAATTCTCTAGCAACTTTCCGCGATACTCAGTTTGGAAAGCATTGCTCTACATAGGTTGTTAAGACGCGGTACTTTATCTGTTAATATTATCTCTTTAATGAAAATTAATATAAATAATGAAATATATAATAATATGAAGTAAAAAATATGTTGCCCTGAAATATTTCAATGCTAGAGGATTCAGGAACGAAAGGCTTCGTCAAGGTGAAAAATGGAGCCAAAATTAGGGATTATTATTCGACTGCTTGTGGATTGAGCTTTGTTATTTAAGTAGTTGGAAGTTAAAGAGGAGGATTCCATAAGTGACTTCATTAGGTTTAATGAAATAGCATAGAATTTACGTCATTTAAACTTTCTTTGTTAGATTAATCACTTCAGGTATGTGTTTCTTTTCTAAACAAGTATTATTTCATTAATTTGGTTTTGATCTTAATCATTGCTATTGACACCAATATCATGTAATATGAGATTAAATCTGGAAGCAATTTTAGATGAAATATAGCTTAAACAATTGCATGACTGTTCACACAAAATTCACAAATTGTGATTGTGAGTTTAGTGATAAAAAGGTATTGTGTCGATTTTTAAAATGAAATTATCAAGACTGTATTGTAATAACAAAGCAAAGGAGAATAATAATCTGTCTCGTAAGTTGTATTTTGAAGTAATTGAGCCAGCCTGTGTAGACTTTGATGAAAAAGAAACAGGTATTTAAAGCTCTGGATACAACTCTGATAACCAACAATGTAATGAACATTTGAATATACGTTTGACTTGTTTTAATATGTTAATTTAAAACAAGTGGACTTTGTTGCTAACAAATCACAAAAACCTACTATAAAGAATCTGGCCTACAAAACCTGACAGTAGCAATACTGCTTCAGGATACCAATTACAAAGTGTGTTTGTTTTTTATGAATTTCGTGCAAAGCTGCACGAGGGCTATCTGTGCTAGCCTTTCCTAATTTATCAGTGTAAGACTAGAGGGAAGGCAGCTAGTCATAACCACCCACCGCCAACTCTTGGGATACTCTTTTACTCTTTGACCGTCACATTATAATACGCCCACGAGCATTTTTGGTATGACGGGGATTCGAACCCGCAGATTGCGAGTCGAGCGCACTAACCACCTGGCCATGCCGGCCCTCATTTTTGTGAATCAAAAATCATAATGGTATTATTTCAGTTACTGGATAGTTGGAATATTCAGAAACATTAGTTTGATTATTCACACAAGTCTCAGTTCTTCTTTCCCACCTGGTGAAACGTTGTGAATAAAATAAACAAAAGTTTTACTATGTACAACTGATAAAAACTTGTGAATTTAAAAAAAACATAATTATTTCTAATACTTGATTATTTTCATGACATTAATCATAATTTCAATTACTGTATATTTTGATTAATTGAAAACAGTAGTAATCAGAAATATTAATTTTGATTAGTTGATTATTTTTGTGATAATCAGTTTAAATGATTACTGGATAGTTAAAACAATTGGAAATACTAGTTGATTATATTAATTACAATAATCGGTTATTGTACGTGACACTAATTAATGTATTCAATGCTAATGGGTAATCAATTAATCAAGTGTCAGACATCAAGCACTAATTCCAGTGTGGGGTCCCATAATCTTACAGATTTATGTGACAAACTCTCCAAAGTGTTAGCTTGTGTCAAGATTGTTTTTTCACAATGTTAGGGCTCTTACGTCAATTCTGGAAGGTCTTCTAGCTTTAGGAAAGACATTTTAGACTCTTGTTTTAGAGTTCAGATTAAAAAATTACAAGTTTATTTAGTGGCAGTAGGGGTCGTGTGTGTTTTTATTTCTTAAAAAATTAAATTGTGGCTTTTAATTTTTTTTCTTAAGTAATGGTGAAAAGCATGTTAGTAATGTTATTAGCTTACATGTATTTGAAACATAACTGTCACTGTCAGTGTTAGGTCTACATAAAAATATTATGCTCTATTTAAATTATAGGTCTGTGTGGGACATTAACCATAATTAACCTCCAGCCAAAACAAACTATGCCCATTACTTATTTAACATTGGAAATAATTATGGAAACAGTGAAGAAGAAAGGGTATAAAAGGTAAGTACTGTGGGACTGTCGCCAGATTACAGTAACCTGATGTTAGTTTACATACTTATTTGTTTTCTTCCACACCAGTTTAAAGCCTATAATAAAAGCATAGGCAATCATACTATTCTCAGTATTAGTAGTGTGAATCCAGTCATGTCTGTAGAACTAAAATACCTCATAACAAGCATGTAGTAAATAGTTTTTGTGAGAAAAAATGTGGCCAGAGTAGGTGCTGTATAAAAGACAAGGAGTTTTCTTTTCAAGGGATAAAGGGGAAGGTTCTCCCTTTAAGCTCAGTCCTGTCCCCAAGATTTGTTCGTGGGTACAGTTATTAACCCTTTCACCGTGCAATTAATTTTCAGGCTGATTCCCAAAAAGTGTCAATTATCTACCAAAAAATAAAAGTGTGAATTTGACCCTTTGTATTAATTTTCATGGTGTTAGAAAAACACGTAGGTTCAAGAAGTCTTGACAGAAATGAATAAAAACCCTATAACCCGAGTGTTTTCGAAAGGTGAACCTTTCTTCTTCAGGGGCAAAACCTGAAATAGTGCTACAGTTTCCAGCATTAAGTTTTGAAGTAAACTAATCATAAAACTTTGAAATGTTTATCAGAAAAGGTAAACATTAAATCTTCATCTTCCTGTTATAATATTTTTTCTTAGGTCACGTGTGGCTTTAAAATGTTTGTAATAAAAACAAATATTTGGCATGTGCACTGAGATGGGTGTGAATGACATACTTAGTGTGAGGAAAATTATGTTCTTAAACAATTTTGTCTAATTTTAAGACTTATTCAAGAAAGCAGGAGTGAATTTCAGTAAACCTTAAAGTAAATTAGTGTAATGTTGTGACAAATAT